>NC_066892.1:23323731-23469929 GCF_022985175.1 Labeo rohita
GGGGTCGTACGTGTACCTAGTTCTGGCAGGTACCTCACAACCCTGTACACTGCAGATTGGTACATTGTATAAAGAACAAATTATAACAAATTATTGTAAAAATGTCAAGCAAAAATGACCATGTTTTTAGTATGTACATAACATTATGTACAGTATCACAGCACCAAAGCATTACTGTCACTGTCGAAGAGGTTAAATAATTTATTTATTTTAAATATCATTAGAAAAATCTTTTCCTCTCAAGCATTTATTGTGAGCCAATGAAGCACCAAGTAATAATAATAGCAGTCAAAGATCTGTATTATATATTATAAACTTTTTCTTGTCCTTTTTTGTGAGAACTTATTATAGGCAAAATTTCTACTTAATGACATGGTGCAGCCAAAAACTAAATTGGATAACTTACTGCATGTTTGGAGACTCCATGCTGTAAAAGTGTGGTAACCTACAATTGTTATCTGTAAAGAGATATCTGTACCTGATTTAAACTCATTTAAGTACTACTTTGTGATACAACACAGGGTTAAAGAACAAAATCTGTCTACTAATAAAAATCTGTTTTAATTTGAACAGTGGAGCATACTAAAACATTTGAAAGGAATATGAGGTTAGTTTTTAAATTACTATTATTGTTTTATACACACATCATAGAGGCCTCAGTAAATTCTCAGTGGAATACAGTATATGAGGGTTAAAACTATAAATAAAAAGGCTTTAAGATCAAAAGAAACATAAATTGAAGTTCTTCCAAGCAGTCTTGTACTGTAGGTGTCTAATTTTGTAAGTGATTCTGCTGTGATTTCTCTGGCCACATGGAGGCGCTCTAGTATTTCTTGTGATCAGTGTAACAGGATGGAGATAAACAGTTAGGATATGTATATATAACTGCAGAAAGTCACTCTTTAGTAGTGTGACATCATTGTTTTTGACTTATTCATGGTAATTCTTTTGTCTTTTTTCATTTTCTGATTTATTATTAATCTCTAATCAGTCTGGCCCCTATTCACACATGGGAAATCATCTTGAATCAGGTCATTGGCTGTTCATGCTCAGTCCTTGTTCTCAGCTGAAAGACATTTGTCCCCATCTTCTCTGGTTTTTGAGGTTGAATAAACTCGATGGATGGATGAGCATGAGCAAAGTAAAAAATGGACATGTGGAGAATAAAGATGAAGTTGAACTTAAGTCTTCCTGTGAACTGTTCGTCCCATCACCTCGGATCTTACTCTCTGAATTTAAACCTTATCGATCTGCTTGTTTGACTTTTTTCCCCTTGGATCTTCATCGGCTCTGTCTGTGTGTTGAGTGTGAGGGCTTTAAAAGATCATTTTGTCAACATCAGCGTTCCTATAGCACCCACTGCACTTTGATAAGAGCATATCTTGTGATATTTCCTAATGGCTTTGCTGTACCAACGATTTTCCAGGAAGATAAGTGCCGCTGGGCAGACAGAAGGTGGGAAGACCCCACACCAGTCAGATTCACACAGGGTCTCGCCAGAGAGCCATATGAATAAAATAGCTTTGATAGTTCACTTACTCCCAAATGGTAACTTTACTAGCAACTGCATTATGAATGACTTACAACAGCCTTTACCATCTGAAGTTTTTTTTTTTTTTATTCCAGAACTGAGACACCACTTTTTTATTATTCATTTATTTATTTATTTAAAATAAGTCACTTTTGCTCACCAAGGCTGCATTTATTTGATCAAAGTACAGTAAGAACAGAAATATTGTGAAATATCATTGCATAATATATTATTGTACTTTTTCTCTATTTCTATGTATTTTCTATATTTCAATATATTTTAAAATGTAATTTTTAAACAGCTGTTACTCCAGTCTTCAATGTCACACAATCCTTCAGAAATCATTCTAATATACAGATTTCCTGCTTATTTTATTATTACTATCAATGCTGACACATTTTTCAAGAATATTTGATAAACAGAAAATTCAAAGGAACAGCATCTATTTAAAATAGAAATCTTTTGTAAAATAATAAATGTATTTTAATAAATCAATTTAATGCATTCTTGCTGAATTCCTTTCATATTCCTTTCTGTGCTATGCAGTTGCTAAGGTATTCTGAGTGGTTTTTAGGGAGCTCTGGGTGGTTTCTATGGCCAATTATTGAGTCTATGATATCCTATTCTCTATATGACTAGTGTAAGTATAAGTTTTTTTGTTCTGCCTAGGTGAAAATCTCTTAGAAATGAAATAGCACACTTCTCCTCAACCAGCCACCTTATTTGAGGATTTATTCATATCCATAGATAGATACTGGAGTTCAGTCATTTTGCCCAGCGCATTAATATGCCCTAGAGGCAAAATGCAATAAATATGTATTCACAATGTTAGTCAAAATTGAGCTTGTCTTGTAATAGATACGTTTGATTTAAATTCAGAGAAAATGAACTGTGAAAATTGACATTGATTCAGTGTTTGCATTTTATAAACAAATATATTTATTAACTATCAATCTGTTAAAAGATATTTTAATATTTATATAAATTTAAATAAATTATATTTTAATTTATTTCATAAAAGTTAGAAAATGTTATCATTTTGCATTGTCTGTGTCTTGTTGCACCCTGAATTTGTTTTAATAAAGCATAAACTAGAAATCTCAGCACAGCTCTTCCATAATCACGTCAATTTATCGTAACTTCACAGGGAGGCTATGCCCTCTTGGCTTTTAATGACAGCCTCTCTTATAGTCTGTTAAAAGTTTTAATGCATTTTGTGATGTGTTTGGCTCTAAGCCATTGACCATGATTGCAGTCCTACTTGAGAAACAGTCAGTGTCACCAGCAGTTGCCATCCAATCATTTCTATTCATTAGTGAGGAGTGCAGTGAAATGCTAAAGCTACTGTAATTACCACCGCTTGATTTCACAGTTTTGTGTATCTCTTTACATGCTCCAGCTGGCATCCTAAATAGTCTGTAACAAGTTCCTGTGTCCTTTAACAGTGTGTCCCAACTAGGGACACATAAAAATCCACTGAAAACACAAGCAAGTTCTTATTTTGCTTTGTTAAACCTAAAGAAAATGAAATAATGTAGAAGTTTTGAGTTTAAGGTGCTTGATGAAGCAGTGTTTGAAACCTTTATGAAGGTGCTGTAGGGGAACATAAGACAAAACACTGAACTATACTAATATATAGCCTTCAGTGATTTTGTTTCTTGTCGCTATTATTAGAAGACATAATTTCCTGCGTGCTTGTTTTCAGGAGTAACAAAAATAGCCAAAGGCGCAACCTATATGTCACCCGGAACGCCAGTTTCACAGTTGAGACCTTTTGTTGTCCCAGATTCTGCTTACGTATTTGTGTCTGAATATTACTGCTGAAAAAATGGTGCTGGTTTTCTGGTTTCCACTGGTCAGGCAGTTCTGGTTTGAGGGCTGAACACTAGCTTGCTTGGGTTGTGAGATTCATAACCAGCAGAGTAAATCATCCAGTTGAACTGCATTTCTATTTTATGGTTTAGTTATCATAGCACTTAGCACTTATCAAGCAATCATCCCATCCAAGTTTGCATATTTTACAATTGTAATTAATGCAGCGTGACACAACAAGCTTTTATGAGGTCTGTTGTTTTTAAGTTGCTGTCCATGGTTCTGAAACACACAACCTCATATGTGATATGGAGCTGTCCGTGGTGTCCGGTACTAGGGATGAGCGAGTACAGCATTATCTGTATCTGTATCTGTATCTGTTAACCATATGAATTATCTGTATCTGTATCTGTACTCGGAGTGGGCGGGGCATAACCCGGAAGTGGGTGGGATTTAACCTGGAAGTGGGTCATGTTGTATTGAAATGGGCGGGGCTTTAACCGGTATGTTATTTTAAGCATGCAATTGATATGGGTTGATCAGAAATTGTTATATTTATTGCTGATTAGAAAACTATTTACATGACAGCATCAACATTGAGCTTCAGATCAGTGGTTTTGATCATGATAACAAACGAACTATATACAGAATACGTTTTGCAACAATGAATACAACACATGCGGTTGCAATTATGAAGTAAAATGTAATGAACAAGAGTTTTCATTTCAACATAACTTTCTTTTTTTAACCTTGAGCAGTGTGGTTTTTTTATTTATTTATTTATTTATGAAATACAGAAAGAAAGTGTCAGACACTCAGTGCGTGAAGTAAAAAAACTGGTCAGAGCCAGCTGACGGTTTAAAAAAGAAAAATAAATTCTCCGACAGGCAGAGACGCGAGTCGCTTTTACCAAGCACCACGTCTGAACAAACCCCACGTTTACCAAAACTCTACTGGATAAAAAGTAAGTACTACAAACAAACCAAAGTAAAAAACAAAAGTGATGCTGAAGAAACCCTAAACGTTCCCACTGAGCAAACGACGGCCAAACGACGTCATTTCAACGTCTTTGTCGGAATATAGACATGATCTGCACGTCGGGTGGACGTCTCATGTTTGTTGGGTTAACGGAAAAAAACCCGCAAACCTGAGTGACTGAGGGAGAGAACAGAGAGAGAGCGCGCTGTTCTCTTCTCTTCTCAGTGTTCTGTGTGTGTGTGAGCAGAGCGGGACACAGCAACACAATAAATCTGTATGTGTTAGTGATGCGCGGATGGCGGTTATATCCGCGGGCGCTGCGGACAATCCGCGGGTCGGGTGGGTCGGGTAATAAAAAATTGCATTCTGATTATTTGCGGGTGGTTCGCGGGTGGATGAGAAAAATCAATAATGACGCAAATATTAACTGTATTTTCTAACATATGTTTTAAATACTCGAGTAGGTTAATATGCAGTGGTGTATATAACCCGCGTATACCCATTTCTTTATCAGTCGGCTCTGCGCACCCACTTCTAAATCCCCTCTGATGCGCATCATTCAGTAGTGTCCTGCATTAGCCAAAATCATGACAGGCCACCATTTGTAACTAAATCGTATGTGAATAAATGCAAATATTCGCTCAAAACACCCAGCAAAGACGGTAAGGACCCTAGCGCCGGCTTCCTTTGAAATATGTTTTATCATTGCACCTGATGCGCCTGATGCGCCCGCGCCAGCACCACATTTGCTGCCTGTTCATACGCGAGAGCATGTCAAGAGAGGCACGCCGAGTATTAAAATAAAAATTATTATTGATTACTAATTTGAATCAGTACATTATACCGAAAACAATACGTCACGTCCAGATATCAGTTAACGTTATTCTTTTTAGCGTGGATTTGGCTTAAAAGCACGAGTGATTAAGCTTATAAGTGTTCATCACATTCATCATATCATCATGCAAAACTAAGAATTAGAATAATTGTAAATGACGATCGGGTGCGGGTCGGGTGCGGTTATCTAAATCAGAGAAAAATACAGGTGCGGGTGGGTGGCGGGCGGATCATTTATTTGGAGCTGCGGATTCCGGTGACGTTTAAGCTCATCCGCGCATCTCTAGTATGTGTGTAGGGGAGGGGCCCTGTGACTAGCCTATCACAGAACGCAGACACAGTAAACTACCCAATGAGAATTTTTATTCAATCCGAGCACAGATATTGACTCGTATTACTCGTATGATTCTCGTACTCGGCAAAAGTGCTTTATCCGTGCCGGATACTCGTTTCAGCCGAGTATCCGGCTCAACTCTATCCGGTACTGCTTTGATTTACTGTGCTAATAGGGAATTTAAGAAATATTTGAGTACAGCATTTTGAAGGTTTAAAAGTTTATAGCTCACACAAAAATGAAAATCTGTTCAACAGTTACTCATCCACAAGCCATTCGAGATGTAGTGGAGTTTATTTCTTCTTCAGAATAGATTTGTAGAAAATCATCATTACATAACTTGCTCACCAGAGGATCCTTTGCTGTGAATGGGTGCCGTAAGAAGAGTCAAAACAGCTGATAAAAACATCTCAATAATCCAAAAGTAATCCACAAGACTCTAGTCTATCAATTAACGTCTTGTGAAGTGAAAAGCTGTCTTTGTGACAAACAAAACTTTTATTAAGGCATTTTAAGTATGCGTCCATAATGTAAAGTAATGCTTCTCCCAGTAAAAAAATGTCAAAATCTACTGAAATTTTTTCAGAATCAGAAACGTTTTCGCTTGTAAACCTTGTGCATATTTCTTTCCTGATTCAGATGAGATGACTTTTTTTTACTAAGGAAAGCAATATTATGTATAGAGGACTGGTATTTTGCCAAAAGCAAGTTTTAAAATTGTATTTGTTTCTTGCAAACAAGCTGCTGTTCACTTCACAACACGTACACAACATGTACACTGATGGACTGGAGTCATGTGGATTACTTGTGAATTATTGTGATGTTTTTATCAGCTGTTTGGACTCTCATTTTGGCACCCATTCACTGCAGAGGATCCATTGGTGAGCAAGTGATGGAATGCTAATTTTTCCAAACCTGTTCCAGTACAGAAATAAACTCATCTACATCTTGGATGGCCTGAGGGTAAGCAAATTTTCATTTCGTTAATTTGCTGCATTCTCTGAAAAGATTTCACACTTCAGATATGTGGGAGCTATTTGGTGTTGCTTTATAAATTGTTGTGACTTTTAATTAACCTGTCCAAATAACAGAAACTGTTGCCTTTTTTGTCTTTTGCAATTAGCAATTATGTTTCTTGCTTTATTTTGTGTTGATGGTCCCTTGCCAGAAAAGCTGCCACACTAATTACTATACATTATAAATTATTTATTTAAAAAGATTGCAATGGAAATTAGATCACCCCTTGTATTGCATTTTTAGTAGTAATAAAATCTATTATGATTATAAATAAATGAGATTATTGTAATTGTGGCACAGTGGTTAGCACATATACACATTACATGCAGATACCTAGTTTAGCATGTCTCAGTCCTTCTACTAACAATCCCCAATCTATTAGTCAGTCAATCTTCTTACAATTGTTGTGTCTGAAAAAGTGGCAAGACATGAAAATAAATACACTAACCAAAATTATAAATGCAACACTTTTGTTTTTGCCCCCATTTTTTATGAGCTGAACTCAAAGATCTAAGACTTTTTCTGTGTACACAAAAGGCCTGTTTCTTTCAAATATTGTTCACAAATCTGTCTAAATCTGTGTTAGTAAGCACTTCTCCTTTGCCGAGATAATCCATCCATCTCACAGGTGTGGCATATCAAGATGCTTATTAGACAGCATGATTATTGCACAGGTGTGCCTATAAAATAGAACAATAAAAGGCCACTCTAAAATGTGCAGTTTTACTGTATTGGGGGGGCCGAAAACCAGTCAGTATCTGGTGTGACCACCATTTGCCTCATGCAGTGCAACACATCTCCGCATAGAGTTGATCAGGTTGTTGGCCTGTGGAATGTTGGTCCACTCCTATTCAATGGCTGTGCGAAGTTGCTGGATATTGGCAGGAACTGGAACACGCTGTCATATACGTCAATCCAGAGCATCCCAAACATGCTTAATGGGTGACATGTCCGGTGAGAATGCTGGCCATGCAAGAGCTAGGATGTTTTCAGCTTCCAGGAATTGTGTACAGATCCTTGCAACATGGGGCCGTGCATTATCATGCTGCAACGTGAGGTGATGGTTGTGGATGAATGGCACAACAATGGGCCACAGGATCTCATCATGGCATTCAAAATGCCATCAATAAAATGCACCTGTGTTCGTTGTCCATAACATATGCCTGTCCATACCATAACCCCACCGCCACCATGGGCCACTCGATCCGCAACGTTGACATCAGCAAACCGCTCACCCACACAACGCCATACACGCTGTCTGCCATCTGCCCTGTACAGTGAAAACCGGGATTCATTCGTGAAAAGAACACCTCTCCAAAATGTCAGACACCATCGAATATGAGCATTTGCCCACTCAAGTCTGTTACGATGATGAACTGCAGACAATGAGCATGCAGATGAGGTTCCCTGAGACTGTTTCTGACAGTTCGTGCAGAAATTCTTTGGTAATGCAAACCGATTGTTGCAGCAGCTGTCCGGGTGACTGGTCTCAGACGATCTTGGAGGTGAAGATGCTGGATGTGGAGGTCCTGGGCTGGTGTGGTTACACGTGGTCTGTGGTTGTGAGGCTGGTTGGATGTCATGCCATATTCTCTGAAATGCCTTTGGAGAAGGCTTATAATAATAATTATGCTGTCTAATCAGCATCTTGATATGCCACACCTGTGAAGTGGATGGATTATCTCGGTAAAGGTGAAGTGCTCACTAACACAGATTTAGACAGATTTGTGAACAATATTTGAGAGAAACAGGCCTTTTGTGTACATAGAAAAAGTCTTAGATCTTTGAGTTCAGTTCATGAAAAATGGGGGCAAAAACAAAAGTGTTGCGTTTATAATTTCGGTCAGTGTAAATAAATCAATACATAACCAATAATAATATTTTATTAAAAACACACTCACTGTTTGTAGGTGATTATATGTCTATCTAATCAGTGTCAGTGTCATGCAGTCAGTAGGATGGATTGCAGCATAGTGGCATAGATTTTCCAGTTGTATGAGGGATTCTAAGAGCGTTTCTCAATGCCATCCCTATAATTGAATAACCTGACCTTAATTACTTATTTTAACCCTACTGCCTAAAAAAAGTTGGCATTTAAAGCAAGCACGTTTGTGAAAATAACTCTGAAACCTATCGAATCTCTGTATTGAGCAGAACGCCTTTCATTTTTACCTGCTTTCTGTTTGCGTCCCCTCACCTTTCATTGGCCTCACAGAGGACAAGGACTCTATCCTCTGAAGCACAGCCTTTCATAACGTCAACACACCTTCAATACGTGGCTAAAAATGTCCAACCGAGGCTAATGGAAGTCTATTGATTTAGGCTATTGGTCGTGAGTGGCTTACGTGGTGGAATTAGTGTGGATGTTAAAAAATGCAATGCATTTAAAACGATTAATTATGTCCTTATGCAGCTTGAGCTGAAGCTTTTGTTGTGCAAAAATCCCATTTTGTCAATACGCCATGCGATGGCTTTGGCACCTTAATCTCAAACCCTTCTAAGTCTCTGCATGAAGAGATGTTTGATTAAAATCTCATCAAACTTTCCTCTGTGAGAAATCTTTCTCGCTGCGTACGCAGTTAAACACACACACACCTTAGGCGCTGAATGCAGATGAGGTATGTTTGGATGTGTTTTGTGTGCCGCTGTCATCTTCACATCTTTATTCTCGTGTCCCATGTGGTTACAGCTGCGAATATACAACATGTCAACTACATTTGGGGCAGCTGTGATTTCACACTGTCACTTTAACCTGATACTGTTGATGAAGATTCCTTTTAGAGTTTAGGATGTTGTCAGGTCTCTTTCCAGATATCCGGAATGTAGTTCTGCACCAGCCAGGTTTTCATCTAACCTCCGTTGGGACTTAAATCTAAGCAAGGCAATTACAGCAGCAGAATTATAACAAAGGATGAAGATGCAAGCAGAATGCAGCAAGTGTGAACTTGTTAAGGGTATTTGCTAAGGCAAGCATTACAATTACTATTTGGACTAACCCCTATTCCAAGTCGGTGCGTAACTAATTTCACAAAATTTGAGCTACCAACATGAAAGATTTGCTTAATTTATGTAAAGTTTTTACATTTTTTCATAAGATTTTCACTTGGCAGATGATAAAACAGGCAAATAATCCAACCTAGGCTCACTGGAAAAACATGCCTTCATCTACATTTTTTTTTTTTTTTTAAATTACAAAAATTGTATTTTTAGGGCCAGATTATTGACTATTAACCCATTAAGTGTAAGTGGGCCATTTGGTGCTTTTTTTCTGTTGTATTTTTTCTATATCACATATTTTAGTAATCATCATAAATGATATATCATTTGAAAACTTCAAAATGAGCTCAAAATTAATTTTGAAATTGGACATTGTGTTACGATGGAAATAGTACTTTAAAATCTTTTAGTGATCTCCTCCTTAATGGGCAGTGTCAAGTGTCATATATGACAAAATGTATTATGCTCTTAAAATCAAAACTTTTTATAATCTTGACAAAATACTCATACAGAGTTTTGAGTCTCAAGAATACATATTTGGTGGTATTTTGTGATAAAAGTAATATTGACAGAGAAATGTATATTGCATTAAAAAATCTATGGAATTTAAATGGTGGCTGTTTGTGGTATAACGCCCTAAATAAAATCTCACAGGAACTCAACTTCAAATTTGGAACATACCTTATTTAGGCCCTGTTTACACTAGTAACGCCATTTTAACGCCAAAATAAAAACGATCCTTGTCTACACTAGCGTTTTCACTGCGTTTCAGAAACGATCTCCGTCTACACTACACAACCAAAACGCATGTCACATGACCATTCATGCAGGTACAACCATAGATATATATATAGGTAGATTCCCTATTATTTAGATGGCAGACACGTCTACGTGCCTGGAGCGGCTGAATGACGCATCTACCTATACATATCTATGGGCACAACAATGAACATGATGTTATTTGTTTACACGGTCGTCAAGGATATGCAGAGAGAATGTAGGCAGCCACGCCATTGTTTTCAAAAGTCTCCGTTTTGGTCCGTTTACACTGAAACACAACCCTGGAGTTTTTAAACTATAAAACACGGTCTGCAGCGTTTTCAAAAGGGTCGAAAATGCCGGAGTAGTGTAAACTACAGGCGTAACTGTAGCAAAAGGGAGTTTCAAAACGTAAACGCACTAGTGTAAATGCAGCCTTAGACATAAGGATTTGATTTTATAGCAATTTTGGGTTTAAAAATATATATATTTTTAAATATTTATTTTCTATTAAATAAAAAAAAAAATGGTATTTTCTTTACAGTAATTTTAAACTTCTATAACTTTTTGATATTTTATTATATGATTCAGATATCTGCAATAATCTGCAGATTGTCTTCTTAAAAAAAGAGTCCATCTTTAGGACTGTATTCAAAAGCATTCATGAATTGTAACAATATAAGGATATTGCACTTTCACGTCTATGTTCAAAAATTGTGTTAATGTTAAAATGGGGTAAATTAATGTCACTTAAGGGGTTAAACACTCATTTTCTGTTTATGCACATGATGAATGCATTTTCACATTTGTATTACATAACAAGCTCCACATGTGTGGCTCTTCTGTTGTGGTAAGCTTGCTTGATAGCTCACCCGGTACAGAAATGCACTTATATTCAGTTCCTGTGAAACATGAATCATGATTAAAGGCCTCAAAAACTCATAGAAGCCAGTTAAAATGGAATAAGTACTTCAGCAAATGCATTTTATCTCATGTTTGTTCGGTTAGATTTAGGGTAGGGTTTAATGTAGGTGGGATATTGTTTCCAACACAATAGAGCAATGGCCTTTTAACGCCATTCACCGGATATTACATTTCCGAACTGCTATATGTTCAACAACCAATGTAATAAAATGTTGACTGAACACACTGTTACAGCAACTCACTGGACATTTCACTTTGATACAGGTATATTTAAAGAGTTCAGATGCAAAAGCCTCTAAATCCATCTGATGTATTTCTTTAAAATGAGCATTTCTTTCTGGCTACTTTGTATAGGTATAGTATTGGTGCTTCTGATTGGGCTGAGACTGGAATTTAGCAAGTTTGAAGTAAAAGTATTTGATGGACGTATAATATGTGTCAGGAGCATTCACTCAGTTTCATTATCTAATTTTTGACCAAGATGGCTTTTAGCTGGTTTTGCATCTAATTCGTTTTTTTCCAATGAGTCTGGATTAAATACTACTACTACTACTATTAAATCCCATACACTCGCACTGAGAGTCCTTCTCAAATTCTGGAGTGAATGAAGTTCGTTTAATGTTTTATTCAGATGAATGAAAATTCTAAGCAGCAATAAAAATGCTAAATAGTCAATGAGTCAGATTTAATGAATGCAGGTTTGTGTTGATATTTAGGTTTCAAACACTTCAGTGTTGGATGAGAGAGGTCATTCTTTTATCAGGCTGGATAAAGCCTCATGGGCGGCAAACTGTGCAGGTCACAGCGGTTCAGGCAGCTGTCCTCAGATTGTATCACTCAAAGAGTCTTTGTCATATTTTTCTTCCTTTAGGGTACATATCTGAACATCAGTTTTCATCAGTAAGCTTCATATTTTTGCACGATGTACATTTTTCTGTTATTGTCATGTTTGGAATTGTGAAGATTTTGCTGGATAGCACAACTTAATTTAAAGTGCTCAGGTACTCAGATCTGATTGAATATTTAAAAATTAAATTGTAAGTTTAAAAATACTGAGTATGGCACTGAAATGATATTTATATTGTTTCAAGCCTACTCTGCATTCTTCCCTGTCACTCTCATTGAAAATGGATTGTGACCTGCAGGTTACTTTTACTGAGCAGCTTTCCAGGCTTCATGGAGTTTGATTTTGCTTAGGGCTCAGGCAAGTCAGAATATGACATGCTCAGATGACACCAGTCTGTTCTGGTCGAGTCAAACATGAACAAACCATCCGCACAGCTGCCAACCCAACACTGTGATGGCTACTTCTAAAAAAATGCTGTCAGTGTAGGAAAACTTTCCCAGTATTTTCTTTATTTTGTTACAGTTATAACAATTATGTTATAAAGTAACCTTCCCATGACAGTCAGTATAAGGCAATTTCTCTAGTGTTTAACGTTTGTGACACTTGCACTGAGTTTAAGTGCCAATGTCAAAACGTCAATCTTAATGTGTTAAAATAGTTCATGCTTTTCAATATTTGCATCTCAAATTCAGCCGAAAGACCCACATTTTTCTCACTAATGAGGACATTAAGATTCATCTTGTGTGAAATACTGCAAACTAGGGTCAGCGTTAAACCCAGAGCTAAATGTAATGTCAACAGTAGCCTCAGGGGGGAATTCACTAAGACTGAATTATGCCATGCTGACAGTGCCATTTATTTGCACACTGTTTTTTTTTTTTTTTTTTTTCCGCACCCGATTCAGCTGGAGTTTCACTTTTTGACATGGACTCACAAATATGATGGTCCCCTAAAGTACAAATATATATATATATATATATATATATACACACAAAATATACAACCCAGACTCACTGGACAAACATGCCTGTGGCAACATTTCTGCAGCATAATTCAATCAAGTTGCTTCTTGCACATTTTGTGAAACTTTCAAATTGAAATATCCATTGAGTAGCTGTAAAAGTGCATTCAGTTTTATTCAAAACAGATGAATGTGAAGTGCTAAGTGGCACTTAGTGCTCCGTTATGTTTGAAAATAACATACCAACTAAATCCTACCCTAAACCTAACCAGCAGTGTAAATAAAAGCAAACATGAGAATAAAAACAAATTTGCTGAAGCAACCATGCCATTTTAGCTTGCTAGTCCTTTGTGATCTTATATCAGGAATTTAGTTTCATGAGATTTTAAAAGCTCCACATTGCAGGTGCACTAATGTACCAGGGGAGCTACAGAGCAAGTTTATAATGCTAGGAAATCTATTAAGCTGGTTATGTGATGCAAATCTCAAAATGCATTTTACAAAAATGCATTGTGGTAAAAGTGTTTTAAGATCATAACCAGTTTTGGGTAGTAACACGTTACTTAGTAACGCTTTACTGTAATTTGATTTTTTTTTTTTAGTAACGGATATAACAGCTTTATAATTTTCTAAATAGTAATTTGATTATAGTTGCAAGCTGAGGTCTCTGTACGTTACTGCTGTGTTACGTTATTGCCGACAGAATAATTGTTTTTTCATCTAGATTGTAAAAAGTGTGCAGCACATAAGACTTCCTCTACCTGAGACTTTAATTTGACTGGTAAGCTCCTGTGAGGCAAATACTACCAATGAAAACAAACTCAGCATGGAGAGAGAGAGAGGCACGCGTTCTGTAGCTGAAAATACAATCATTACTTTGAATTTATTTCTGTCAAAGGCAATAACATTATTGTGCATTGTCAGTTAGGGGGAAATAAAACCTTTTCATCCTCAAAAAAAAAAAAAAAAAACTCTAATTAAATCCAATTTAAAACACCTGAAAGGGCAGCACGACAGCAGTAAAACTTCTCGAGAAAGCACTGGGCACGGAGGGCAACGCATCAACTTCTACTGTCTAGTCCAATGCCAGTGGATTAAAGACCTGCACTCCTGAGGTACACGAAGCAACACAAAGCGGTGCGGGACAGACGGGCGATTGCGGGGCTGCGGGCAGGTGGAGACTCGTGTGTGTGCGGGATGCAGGAGAATAAAACGATTAACGGGACTCCTGCAAAATGTGTTGAGCAATGTTGATTTCTGGAATGCAATGGCCAGTCAGAGGTGTAAGCATCCACTCACCGATCAGAATGCCGGATTTCCTGTGCGGTGCTGAAATTTGCATGCTCCCGACATTACGAAAGATTTATTATACATATATTCACTGTTATTATAACAGAGCTTTGTAAGATTGTGATGAACTGAGATGTTTGCTTTTTAAACGGAGCGCTCTTTGCTCGCCTTCTGCCATGCCAAACCATGCAAGCAGCAGCCTTTGCTTTTAGCTAAAATTAACAGTGATTTGTGAATGTTGGTGCTTTAATAATAGCATTTATACTGGGATGTCGTGGCTAGGTGAAATAAAACGTACTATTCCAGGTCAATTTCATAGATGTACTGGAAAGAAAGTAATGTAACTAGTCATGTAGCTAGTTAGCTAGCTAGCTACAGAGTAACTTGCTCAACACTGGTTATAACATAGCATTATCTTTATTAATTGATAACAATTATCTGGATAATTTAGCTGAAAGCTTAAGTGAATTGTGCATATAGGTGTGTTTTTGGTAGATAGTTTGTTTGTTTGTTTGTTTGTTTGTTTGTTTGTTTGTTTTAGAGGTAGAGGCAATTTTTAGGTCTAGGTTGCATATATAGAATGAAGATGGTTTATACCAGGGGTGGCGAACTCCAGTCCTGGAGAGCTGCAGCCCTGCGGAGTTCAGTTCCAACCCTAATTAAAACTCACCTGCCTGTTGCTTTCTAGTAACCCTTATTTACGCTGCACACATCTGCGGAGCGAAGCGGGGCCATTCCCCTCAAAATGAGTTACTGTGCCCCCCTTTTCCGTCCTCTCCTCTCCTTGCTGAACGGGACTGATTTTGAAAGTGAAAGTAAAACGGAAATACAGATGCATAAGAAAGCGATTGCACACTTTCGCGAGCGTCAGCAACTGCACACAATTACAGATTGCATTCTTCCCACCCTTTGTGTTTATACCAGCCACCTCATGGCAAATTTCTGAAGTGCCCAAGAAGCGTATCTCTGCACTGCATTGCTAAAGTTAGGCACCTAGTCTATTTTTGACGGATAATATGCCTTCGCTATCGTCAAAGGCATCAGCAACAGTACTTGTCGATACACAGTACTGCTATCTATCGCCACAACCCTAGTATAAGAAAGTATTATGCAAAATAAATTAACTGTTTTTAGTATTGTTACTGTAATAAAGTGATTTATTTTTGTAGGCCAAGTCAGAAATTAATATTACCCCGGTTCCCTCAAAAAAACATATTTTTCCATTTATATTTCATTTTCTGTACTATTGTTGACAATAAACTGTGTAGCCAACAGAAATTTGATCCTACATTTGTTGATTGTCAAGATAATCTTCACAAATTAACACAATTTATCAATTTTGATGCCTAAATACAATCTCCAGAAGTAAAAAGCTAAAGTTAGGCTATAAACATACTAAACCACAGTCATATTGCTTTAGTCCTATTTAACCATCTATTTCAAGGGGGTTTACTTATGTATTTCACATCGTAAAATATAAAATGAATATATCTTGAACCTATGTTAACTACACCTTATTTCGGGCATTTAACCAAAAATCACCCAAAAGACCCATTCCTAAATTGTTTCCAGGTTTTAGGACTCGTTCCTGTAGCACAATACATTTTGTAAAATCCCTTTTCTCGCAATTTTTCCCACATACCTCAAAAACCCTATTGTGGCCTCTAGGGTGTCCCCAGTTTGAAAACCTCTGCACTAAAGAAATTAAACTAGTTAACTGGATTGCGGGTACATGGTGAATAAGACACAGTTCTTGTACTGAAATGCTGTGCACTTTAAGCAACTGTTTAAGAAATGTGTCCCACAGGGTTTCTTTCAGAGGCTTTGGCTTCTAACCGGCCAAACCCCCAGAGGCATTAGCTTGCCACAGTGTGAATGTTCCTATAAGGTTCTGAGTGGCCTGCCATGCACAACCAGGTCTGTGTGCTCACACTCATGTTGGTTGGGGAAAAAATCACAGTGCTAATGCAGGAGATAAATAGAATAATAGAGACATTAGGATGCTGGCAGGGCTGGTGGAAAGAGGCAGGCCCTGTGGAGCAGCTGTTGTATCAAGGGATGAGTGATTTGGAGCCAGAGTGAGATGTTGCAAATAAAAGCAAATGAACGACAGCTGGCACAGCTCTGGGTTTTGTTTGCCAATAAAGACAGAATTAGACGAGAGTTGCCCAGGCAATGGATCACTATTCAAACGCTGCTGGACACAAAATTGGAAATTTCTACTGTTATGATAACAGATATAGTTACAAATCGTGAATGATGCCATAACTGTCAAGCAAAGCTGACTAAAATGAAGATGTGAAGACATAAAAACGATCAAAGACCAAAGATGTTATGAGTGTGATCAACAGAGACAATTTAAAAAGTAACTAGCCAGTGGATTGTCTGAATGACTATCCTGTTAAAAAAATAAATAAAAATGGGTATGCTGGTTAGCTATGTTTTGAACCATGACAGCTAGTTTGAGCTGGTCCTTAATTGGTCATGAGCTGGCTTAAGCTTGTCCAGATCTGGTTATATGCTGGTTATGAGCTGGTTTAAGCTGTGCATGTTCTGGTCCTAAGCTGGTCTTAAAGGATTAGTTCACTTCCAGAACAAAAAATTAAAGATAATGTACTCACCCCCTTCTCAGCCAAGATGTTTGTCTTTCTTTCTTCAGTAAAAAAATTATGTTTTTTTGAGGAAATCATTTCAGGATTTCTCTCCATGTAATAGACATCTATGATGCCCCCAAATTTTAACTTTCAAAATGCAGTTTAAATGCAGTCAACGAATAAAGGTCTTATCTAGCAAAACGATCAGTTATTTCTAAAAAAAAAAATAATAATGTAATAATAATAAAAAACTACAATTTCTATTCTTTTTAACCTCAAACACTCATCTTGTCTGTTTTTTTTCCAGTCATGACAGTTAGGGTACGTCTAAAAACGTCTCATTTTCTCCTCCAAAAAAATCGCTGTTTTTACCTTTTTTTGTAAAGGGTGTTTGATCTTCTTTGCATGTTCACTTTGGAAACTCTGGGTTGGTACTTCTGCCATGATGTAGACGTGTTTTTAGATGTAACCTAACTGTCATGACCAAAAAAAAAAACCGAGACGAGCATTTGAGGTCAAAAAGTATATGAATTGTAATTAAAAATAAATAAATAAATAAATAAATAAATAACCAATTGTTTAGCTAGATAAGACCCTATTTCCTAATCAGCCTATACCTAATCAGTATATGCAGGTTTTTTTTTTTTCCTTCAACAGAATAGGCAACTTTATGAAAGCCTTAAGCCTAAAGTTTCTTAGGCTTATATACACCTGATCCCAATCAGATGCGTTTTTAGCTTGGTATGGGTGCTAAGTTGTGTAAGTGACAGCTATTCACCAAATAAATGGACAAAAATAACTGAGCAAATTCAGAAATGCTAAGGCTAGGTCTGGAGTTATCACTAGTAGAAACTGACGGATGGTTTTTAAGATATGTAAGCATTGCTGACACTGAACCGTGATGTGCTATTATCATTTTGCAAATGTTGCATTGTATGAGGTCTTCCATTTTGCTGAAATGCTCCCACACAGTGTGTCTGGAAACCTGAAAAAGGGTTTAGCGTGCTGACAGTGTAACAGTTACAGCATAAACCCATGGATGGTGAAATATGTGAGCTCTGAGCTCTTCCAAAACCTAGTGAGATGGCATATTAATTGAATTTTTTTTTTTTTTTTTTTTTGGAAAATGGTCAGGGATGTCTAGTTCTACTCCTGGAGGGCCACTTTCGTGCAGAGTTTAGCTCCAACACACCTGCCTGAAGTTTCTAGTGATCCTGAAGACCTTGATTAGCTGGTTCAGGCGCGTTTAAACTTTGCTAGAAGGTGTCCTTTCAGAAGCAGGATTGAGCACTCTTAATAATTTTAGTAAATTCTACTCAATTTCTACTTTTCAACAATTCTAAAAAGAGTAATTTAAATGTAATGTTATTTTCATTTAACTATTTGAAATAAATAAATCAATCATATTATGTAAATAATAAATTTAAATAGTGTATATAGATTTAAGTAAACAAAAAGCTGAAAAGTGTGTTTAAAATATGTAGAAAACATATTCAAAATAAATGTTATACAGTTTTATGCAAAAGTTTGGGACCCCCTTGTAGAATCTGTGAAAATGTTTTTGAAAATAATTTCAGCAAAATAAGAGAAATCATACAAAATGCATGTTATTTTTTATTTATCACTGCACTTAGCACTTATTTAGCACTGAGTAAAATATTTTACCCCCTTCAAAAGTTTGGGAACCTTTGGTTCTTAATACTGTGTGTGGCTACCTGGATGATCTATGACGTTCAAAAATCCCTTGTTTGTTCTGAACAGTTAAACTGAGCACTGTTTTTCAGAAAACTCCCCCAGTTTCTACAGATTTCTCAGTTTTCCAGCATCTTTTGCATATGTGAACCCTTTCCAGCAGTGACTGTATGATTGTAAGATCCATCTTTTCACACTGAGGTCAACTGAAAGACTGTGCCATGATCTTCAAATTCAAAAGGTTTTCACCCCCCACCTCTTAATGCGTTGTGTTTCCTTCCGGTGCATCACTGAATGTTTGAACCTTTTTTAATAGTTGTGTTTCAGTCCCTCAGTTGTTCTCAGTGTGGAATGATGGATCTCAAAATCATACAGTCACTGCTGGAAAGGGTTCAATTATGCAAAAGGTGCTGGAAAACTGAAAAATCTGCAGGACCTGGAGGAGTTTTCTGAAGAACAGTGCTCAGTTTAATTGTTCAGAACAAACAAGTGACTCATGAACAACCATCAAAAAAAATAAAACAAAACAAAAAAAATGTAGATCGTCCAGGTAACCACACACAGTATTAAGAACCAAGGGTTCCCAAACTTTTGAAGGGGGTTATTTTAATAATTTCAGCTATTTTTTGGTCTTGTGGACTATATGTAAACATCTTTCAAAAGGTTTTCACCCCCCACCTCTTAATGCATTGTGTTTCCTTCCGGTGCATCACTGTTACGAATCTAGTCGGTGAGCTGCAGACCGCTCACCACCAGACGTCGCTCTCGCCTTTTTGTCACGCACGGACTGTCACACTACACCCCGGACTACACTCCCCATCAGCCATTGCACTTCACCCCCGTCCAATCAGAGACAGTATAAATACCCCGGTCTTCCTGTCACTCTTCGCCGAGTATCGAATTGTGTTCATCATTCATACAAAGCGTTTTTCCTTGTTAGTCTGTGTCTAGTTTCCTTGTTTTTGTCCATTCGGAACTCTCGCCTGTCTGACCACTCTTTTGCCTAGCCCTTTACGGATTACGTTCGCCGCTGTATCGACCCTCGCCTGCTATATGGACTATTCTTCACCTTGCTGTCCAAATACCTGTTTGCCGTTGTTTGACCCTGCCTGCCTGACCATGTCTATGTCACGTCCCTTCAATAAAAGTATGCAGATGGATCCGCTCGTCTCTCGTCTCGTTCCCACTGTGACAATCACTGAGTGTTTGAACCTTTTTTAATAGTCGTGTTTGAGTCCCTCAGTTGTTCTCAGTGTGGAATGATGGATCTCAAAATCATACAGTCACTGCTGGAAAGGGTTCAATTATGCAAAAGATGCTGGAAAACTGAAAAATCTGCAGGACCTGGATTAGTTTTCTGAAGAACAGTGCTCAGTTTAATTGTTCAGAACAAACAAAGGACTCATGAACAACCATCACAAAAAAAAAAAGAAAAAAAAAAAAAGGGGGTTATTTTAATAATTTCAGCTATTTTTTGGTCTTATGGACTATATGTAAACATCTTTTATGTAGAATATCTTACTCAGGACAGTACTAAATAAAAAATTACATGCATTTTTGTACGATCTCTCTTATTTTGTTAAAATTATTCACATTTTCACAGATTCTGCAAGTGGTTCCCAAACTTTCACATAAAGCTGTAGCCGTCAATCACTTCAGTTCAGTGCAAACTCACTGACAGAGTTCTGCACTCTTGAATTGATTTGCAACCATGCTAAACTGTTAATGTTGTAAATAAACTATTAACACTTTTCATAGACCACTCACACAAATAGGCAAGGGAACATCTGAAAGCAGCTGCTTGTCAGCAGATACCAAATTGATCTTGTACTTGGTACTACTGGTACTGCAGAAAGGCTGGTAGTGTTGCATTTTTAAAATTTAAGGTTTGACTTTGGACCGAATTACTGATGCTTTTGACAACTCTAAAACCTCAGTGTTGCACTGGCCCGAGCCAATCCACATGCGATCAGCATACACCTTGTCGATACAGCTTGTTCATCACATATGGGCTGATTTTACAATCAGACATCCTGGCTAGTGTGCTTGACCTAGATGAGCAGTTTGTATTTTATTATACTGGCCGGGCATCTCTTGCACCATAACACTTTGTAGTGATAAAATAGCATAGGAATATAGTCAGTTGATTTGAATTATGCTGTGAATTATGCAGTCAGTGGGGCAGAGAGCAGCTATATGGTTTATTCATCCGCAGCCTATAAAGTTTGAGGTAAATCAGCTTCTCATATAGAAACCTCACACGTCTTTGCTTTTAACCCGGTTCAGGCCTGCAGTTGCTGAGTATCGGAGCAGAAAGCCGTGTTCAGCAGGGTGCTCTGTTTTTCACAGCTGGAGCTCAGTAAATGGTAGACAGACAGTTACATCACACATGTCAACATGCAGCTGATTTGAACCAGCAGGTTTAGATGGGTAGTGTCATACACTGTTAGGCTCTTTGGTACAGGGGGTGAGGTAATACTGGCTTGGTATCAGAAATTAAATTACCAAAGCTAAAAATGAGAACCTACACTTATTAAGTGATGTGATTTGTTTTGTTGTTTTTTAGGGGTTCAAGTGTGTAGCGCTGAATTGTAATTATTAGAATAATAAATAATAATAATAAATAATAAATAAATAAATAAAAATTAATAAATAAATTAAAACTGATTGTACAGACCAAACCATAAGCCGTAGAGACTTGAAACTTGGAAGGATGATAGTACTTAGACCACTGACAACATCACCAAGGCTCACCCCAACTGGTGCTGATGGGGCGCTAAAGCGAACAAAAGTATAAAATCGCTCATACAGTGACTCCTAAATGGTCAGTTGCGGCCTCAAGTGTCTTATTTCGTTGG
This sequence comes from Labeo rohita, assembly GCF_022985175.1. Taxonomy (NCBI): domain Eukaryota; kingdom Metazoa; phylum Chordata; class Actinopteri; order Cypriniformes; family Cyprinidae; genus Labeo; species Labeo rohita. The sequence goes on from NC_066892.1 coordinate 23,345,160, forward strand.
AATCCTTGGTTCATGCCGGACAAAATGCATGCCTCAGATTCGATCGAGAGCCTGCGAAAATATCTAGTATTTTGAATTTTTTGCAAAACGTACATTTGCAAACTAGGTTTTACTAATCCCAAGAAGATTTTCTGGAGAGCAGATATCAAAAATAAAAGTCAAACTTTCAACTCACCGTCGCAAAGGGATGCCAAAACATTTGAAAGGGGTGGGGCCACTTTCAGTAAAATGCCTTTAACTCCTGAACGGAATGAGATATCCTCGCCAAACTCAGAACACATATGTAAGAGCTCAAGCTGAGGTCACAAGACAAAGTCGCAGAGCTTGGCCACTTGATGGCGCTATAAGAGATGGCTATACCTGCGTAACCATTTGTCCTATCAACATGAAAACTGCTGTACACGGTCTTGGTCCAAAGTGCCACAAGTGTCAGTAAGGACATTTGCGTATCTCAAAAAAAAAAAAAAACTAACTAAACTCGGTGGGCCTATTTGAAAATTTTGAAAGAAAAAAAAAGTTGGCCACTGGGGGGTGATTGTTTTTCAAGGGTGTAAACGATTGTACACTTCATGATTTTCCGCACATACATGCGATACTTCGCCTCTAGAGCCACTTCTGTCAATCAGTGTTAAATGATTGTGAAGATGTAAAAAACTTACTAGAACTAGTCCTAGGTTTTTCACTCAATCTGGGAAAACACTGCAGTAGAATTCTTTGGACTCTCTAGGTCAATAATTATCAAAAAAAAAAGTTGAAATGTACCCTCCGTGAAGCGATAACGGGGGTCTTTTAGAATAGCGGTCTGTCCGAATTTACTCAAAATCCTATAAAGCCTAAAGGAAAACTCGAAACTTTACAAAACCACATGTGACAGGTGATTCTAAACAAGCATGCAAAGTTTTAAGGAGATCGGACCACAGCTGGTGCTATAACAGTCATAACCATTAAAAAACAGTAAATTACCTGGATTTGCCAAAAATGCTTTTTGATTTAGGTGTGTTATGATCTGGTCTGTGAGCTGCGGACCGCTCACCACCAGACGTCGCTCTCGCGTTTTGTCACGCACGGACTGCCACACTACACCCCGGACTACACTTCCCATCAGCCACTGCTCTTACTATTTGCACCAATCACGGACTGTATAAATACCCCGGTCTTCCTGTCACTCCTGGCCGAGTATTGTTTTGCGTAGCATTCATACAAAGCGTTTCCCCAAGTTTCCCTATGTCTAGTTTTCCTGTCGTTGTCTCGTTTTGATCTCTCGCCTGTTTGACCACTCTCTTGCCTAGCCCTCGTAAGGATAACGTTCGCCGCTGTATTGACCCTCGCCCGTTACGGATTACTCTTGTCTCTCCGTCTACACACCTGTCTGCCATTGATTGACCCTGCCTGCCTGACCATGCCTATGTCACATCCCTTCAATAAAAGTTTGCATTTGGATCCGCTCGTCTCTCGCCTCCCTCTCCACGTTACAAGGTGGTTGCAAGCTTGCTAAATAATGTCTTTTTTAATATGTGCTTAAATGCCTTAAAGCACTTGAACCCCGATAATCGCTACTTGCAGCTATATTAATTTACATGTTAATTTGACTAATTCCTTTAGTACAGTTATTTAAGTAAACAGGCAGCAAAGAACAAATAAACCAATTAAAGAACAGTAAATGATTTTCTATTTTTCTTGTTAATGTTGTTGAAAATTATTGTAACAATTATAATTGTTGACAACATAATAGACAGCAGCAGATTAAATGCACAGATCTAATATTTGATGCCCATGTTAATAAATAAATGTTAATCATTTTTTAATCAAGAAAAACCAACAACAACAAAAAAGTTACAGCTTCTCAAGGATCATAAATGGTTTCTACCTTTAAATATCTATTGATGTATATGAATATCTATGTATAAGAATATTCAGTAGTTTTTATGGCATTACCATTGTATGTCAAAGTAACAACATGGTAATAACACAGTAATAACATCTATTTTTTTTCGGACCAACCAGTTCCTTAGCCACTTATAAATCAAACTATTGTATTATAAAAGCTGAGAAGGTTAAGTTTGTGTTTCACACTCAAAATATGTTTACTGCACTGGGACCAAAATGTTAGAATATAAAGGGTGAGTGACACCTGAAAAAGCTTATTAGAGGATTTTGTGTTCAGCAGACGGCTTTAAGGATTCAATTTGGGTCTCAATGACTTCTGACAGTGGCACAACCAGATGGCAGACTATAATAACTTCATCTTTCTCTAAAACAGATTCATCACCGTCTGTGTTCACCGTTATCACACTCACTGTTGCAAGATACAACTCCACCTCCTCCGCATGCATCCGTTCTCTGATCTCTGATCTTTAATCCCCTTTAAGATCCACATATGCGCAGCTGTGCACTTTATTCCCTCACAGACCAAAAAATAAAACTCACAGCAGAAGCCAAAGTCCAAAATGTGAGATTTGTTGAGACTTGAATTAATGGAGCATTTCAACTGGAGTCCATCCATATTTCCATTGATTTTCAGTATAGATTTTCTTATCTACCAAAATGTGATGAATAGCATTAAAAAAAAAAAAAAGTTCCTTTTTACAGAATGGTACGGTGAACACTACATTACGTTTCTTCTTAGGTGTCTAACGGGTCTAACCAACAAAAAATATGTTTTGCCAAGAAAAGAAAAAAAGAGAGAGAGAACAATACATGCCTCTCTTTCACTGTTTCCCTCTATGGCACTGTGAGAGACAGCATGGCATTCGCTTTAAAGCCAAAGTGCTTATTTAGTAATAATTTATGATGCTTTTTTGTTTTACGGAAATTGGGCAAAAGAAAAAAAAAAAAAAAAAAACACCAGCAGAGAGAATCATAAAGCATCAACAGCCACATTTGTAGACGCACAAGCTTATTTTGTATTCGTCCCTTGGCTATGAGGCTACATTTTGTAAGACATAAAAGGCGTTTGAAAGAAGGCACGAGTAATCTTTTTAGATTAATTTGCTCTTTTTTTCTGATGTTGTTTCAAATGGCCTATTTCCATGGATTTGAGAGGACTATAGAGAGACCCCCCTAGAGAGATGCATGAAAGCTAAAGTCTAAAGTTCTTCTAGCTTTTTGTGTACTTCTCGCTGTAGATTTGTTGATTCACCTTCCCGTTGTCCTTAGAAATGGGCAGGATAGTTGACGGGTTGTCATTTTTTTTTTAGCAGGGGTGCTTAAAGGGCATGAATTTAGAGATGTAACGTTTCAGAGAGGGTTTTAGCAAACTATGTTTAGTCAGGTTGCACTACCAAAAAAAAAAAAAGCTTTGTATTGTTTTCAAATATTTCTTCTTATTTTGTATTATTGTCTTGTTTTCCATTCCAAGAATAATAAATCAAGAAAAAATGACTACATTAACATTACAAGGAAAATGACTATGGAGTAATTAACATACTAAGTCATGTTTTCGGAAAAAAAAAAAAAAAAAAATTGAGTTGCCAAAATCTGTCAGTGGGGTAAGAAAAATAATCTTGTTTTCCCCCTTTTTTTGTGTTTTTTTTGCCCCACTTTTTCATGTTTAAATACAGGGTAGTGATCCGATACCTGGGTGTATCTGTATATACATCTGTAGATACTACTATCCCTGTATGAATTGATAGAATTTTTTTTAATGGTGTTCTTTAGACTTATCTCCTAATAAAATATAAACAAATACATACAGTGAGCTAGAGTATTTTTATTATCTGACATGCATTTGACAGTAATATTTTTGTTTTTGAAAAACAAACTGAAACTTTCAGCAACAAATCTAACTGTAACGAGGACGCTGAGGCGGCGTTAGAATCCATATGCGGAAGTTTATTGCAAAGCACAGAAAACATACACGTGTAACCAGGCAGTGGGTCGGTAACCAGAAAGCAGTCCGATCTTTCGACAGTCCAGGGGTAATCCGATAAACGTAGTGAGAAACCAGGCAATAATGTCAAACCGTAATATCAGTCCACACAGGCAAACAATCCAATAGGGGAAATCCAAGAAAACGGTAGTCAGAAAACAAAGCAGAATCATACACGTGTAAACAAATCAGGATAATCAGAAAACGCTTGGTAAGGCAGGTAAACTGGCAATACTTCGCGAAGGTGTGAGCACATGGTGAGTCCTTAAGTACTGCCAAACAGGAAGTGGCAGTAGAAGCAGCAGAGGGAGCGTGCAGTCAGTATTCGGGTGATGGCTCCCTCTGCTGGCTTGGCATTACACTAACACTGTAAATTGTTATCAAATTGATCAAAACAGACTATGAATCTTCTGCTGCCCACTGTCCATTAATTTAAAAAACAAAAACTTATATTTAGCATATTTTGATTAGACGTCAATAAAAAAAACTAAACTAAATATAATCGCTTTGCCAGTACATACAAAACTGAACTATTTTAGTAGCTGAAACAAAAGCATAAGCTGTTTTGGGAGAAGGGAAAAAAAGACAGGCTCTGGACAGACTCAGGCTGAGAATTCTGATAAGCTGTCGGACAGCTTAGTCATGTTAAAGGTGCTAATACTTGTGGCACCCCTCGAAATTGCAGCATGGCATATAAGACATGTCGCCGTTTTACTGGCTGGTCGGACCAGTCTGAAATACTTCCAAACAGCGGACACACTGCTAGCATTGCATTGCATAGCTGCAAAGAAGAACTGATTTTCGATTTGCAGCAAAGCTAACTGATTTTCGATTTGCAGCAAAGCTAGCAAGCGTAACTAGGTCATGTAAGGAAATGGTATCGGATCGGTACGTGGGTTCAAGTACTCGCCGATACCGATGCCAAAATGTTTTTGTGGTATCGGTTGCATTTCTGATACTAGTATTGGAATCAGAACAACCCTAGTAATTACAAAACACAGGTGCATGGAATCATCTATTAACTAAACAAGGACAGGAACGTGACCAAATAAGGCAAAACAGGAAATAAAACTGTGGCAACACATGACAGAACAGGTCCATATTCCTGACACTTATAGTATATACCATCTTCATCTTCAAAAATAAATTTCAGTTACGTTGAGATTCTGTTTTTAGCATCTCCTTTCACACAGTTTTTTGTTTTCATCTCACGTCATGAGACCCTTCTGTTCTATTTGATTTGGTTGCACTCCATCTTTTTTTTTTTAATGAATGCCTTGTGAACACCTGACAAATGAATGTGATCAGAATCTGTTGTTGTTGTTATTGTTGTTGTTATTGTTTATTATTATTATTATTATTATTATTATTACTCAGCTCATCCTTCAGACAACCAATCGATTAGATAGTTTTTAGGTATGTGGTTTTGCACATCCCTATTTGGCTTCCTCAGATCTCTTCAAGGTGTCTTTCACATCACTTGTGACCCTATTTATAGTCTTCAGTGTTTTTACATGTACTTTCCAAATCAAGAACATTGCTTTGAGCTGTAGTGACAGCTGGAAGCCTCAGTGTCCTGTAATATATGGATTTGAAAGCTAATCATCCTGACAAATCAATGAAAGCAGTGCACCTCAAAAGAGCCTTTGAAATCCTCAGTGCTGATGTGCATTTCTTAGAGAGGTGCCTTTGCTGTCATTCAAGCTCAAGCACTTATTCACCAGATATATCATTGACTAGACTGATCCTGTATGCTGTGTTCTTGATCTAAGGTGATTCTGAGCTCAGTCTGGTGTAGTTATCACTGGACACCACTAGAGATTGCCCTGTTGAAAAATCCAGCATATTCTGGTTATACCTAACTTTTAAAGCATGGCTGCTGGTTTAAGCTGGTCATGTGCTGGTCCTGAGCAGGAGCTAGTTGCTTAGGACCAGCTTAGGACCAGCACATGACCATCTAAGAACCAGCTTAAACCAGCTCATGACCAGCTTAAACCAGCTCAAATCAGCAGCCATGTTTCAAAACATACCTAACCAGCATATGCTGGATTTTTCAACAAGGTGTACTGCTCCAGCTGCATCAGGCTTAAACTTGAATAGTTGAAACCGGAAAGAAAATGAAAAATATATATTAAATGTTTAACTTTTTAATATTTATCTTAAAATGTGCTATTGGTTATGTTGCTACTTTCTGTAACACATCTTGACAGTGATCAGTGATTTCTTGTAGGACAGGGCTCAAGCTAATGATTAAAAGTAGCTTTGCCAGCATCACAAATCAGGACTCCTGAGACTTATAAATTAATTGTATTCACAATAACACGTGTGAGAAGACTATGTAAATATGAATATATAAAACCATTATTTTAACAGTTATATGTTAATAGTGTTGACAGGTTTTGAACCATAATTCATGAGTGCCGGGTGTCAATAGAGGACATCGCTTGCTTGTTAGAAATAATTGAAGCAGGCAACCCAGTCATTTCCATGGCATTTAAAAAGTTATGCCTCCACAATATGCTGCAGCTTTCCCTCCAAACACATGCCCTTATTTGTTCTCTCATAAATCAGATTTAGACAGGTGGTGTTGGGCTTTTTTCCACTGCATCACTCCAAAGCTCTCTTACCATCTGGGATCACCATAGTGTTCTTTGGTGGTGTTTCTAAAGAAGAATAAATAAATTCAGACAGGGATTGCAGCAAGCAATAGCAGCAAACACTGAACTCACTGTAAATCTATGACCTTCTTTCTCAAACTTTGTTTGTTGGAGACTGCTGTGCCTTTTGGTTCTTATTTCTTGCATTTGTCAGATGATGCTTTTAGTAGCCTCCTGTGTCTAGACCTCCATTTGGGTTGGATTGAGGCTCTGGGCATGTAAGAGGTCTTGGCTTATGGGAACTAAGATTTGAGTCTTATACTTAGCCTTAGCCTTAGCCTTATACTTCCTTCCTTACACTCTAGTGTCCTTATATATAATTAGGAACTGAGCACCGTAGTGCGAGGAACCTATTGAAATAGCTCAGATTCTATTTCTTCTTCAGCATCTCCAGATAAATAAAAAGGAATAAATAAGCTTTACGTTGATGTATGTTTTGTTAGGATAGGACAATATTTGGCCAAGATACAACTATTTGTATTTGTATCTACAACTTCTGGAATATGAGAGTGCAAAATATTCAAAACATTAAGAAAATTTCCTTTAAAGTTGTCCAAATGAAGTTCTTAGCAATGCATATTACTAAGAAAAAATTAAGTTTTGATATGTTTATGATTGGATATTTACAAAATTTCTTCATGGAACATGATTTTTACTTAATATCCTAATGATTTTTGGCATAAAAGCAAAAATCAAAATGGTCCATGGTCACATTCGGTCAGTTTGCTCTAAAGGCCTTTGCGATGTTAAATTGCGAAAATCTTGAGTTCTCTTTAAAGGGTGTGTCCGTGGCGGCCAAAGTTCAATGTTTCGCCATGGGAATAGAAAGTGTTGTAGTTCAGCCATACGATGTCTGATCTGCCCCAAACTTCACTTGTTCGATGAGAGTCCTGGCCTGAAAACATCTAAAGGCCAATATTCTGGAATTATCTTAGTAAGACCTGCTGGCAACAGGAAATTACTTGTTTTACACAAACTTAAAAATGCAATTTCCAATCTGCCCCAAACTTCACATGTTTGGAGTCCTGGCCTGAAGACATCTATTGGCCATAAAGGCCAATATCCAGTTATAGTCCTTTCGCCACCAGCTGACAGCAGGAAGTTTGGCACATATAAATGACTTTGACATATTTACCATTTTAAATGCATATTGCCCATCGTTCGCTGTTTTCCTAAAGCCACCGGGTGGTGGTGCCCCCGGGTGCGAGGGCCGTTTCAATGCTACTTGCAGCTTTAATTCTTTATTGAATTGGCTGGATGGTTTGAGGGTGAGTAAATCATGGGTAATTTTAATTTTTGGGTGAACTATCCCTTTAATATTTTTCTGGAAACCATTAAATATATTCATTCATGATACATGAGCTCCACTCATGTGAGGTGCAGCAGATGATATGGCAGTGCTGTCTAATGCCTGCTGCAGCCACATCGGTAGAGACAGATGTGATGAACAGATACATACAACAGAGAAATGCTTTCAGAGCCACGGCTGCAGTATCGTAACCTGCTGCTGGTGCCTGATGTGTCATAAAGCATTGTGCTTGAGACAGATCACAACCGGAGATGCAGGGGCTGGTAATTGATCATCTTCCTGATTTGCCACTGTCCGGTGACACTGCAGTGAGCAGTGCGAAGCAAACCTACACTCATGCACGCACACACACACACACACAGGGCTGCGGTTTAATTGGACGGGTTCCTCTAACTCAAACAGAATAATCTTGTCAGATTCACCTGCACAGCTGCATTTTCAGCTCTAATTGGACTCTGAGTCTTCAGCAGGGAACGTGTTCTCTCTCCATCCAACAGTATTTTTCTGTTGTGCTCTCTGACTTAGCTCTCTTTTGTCCTTTCTTGTTTTCCCATCCCCCCCTTTTCTCTGCAGAAATGTATCCTTTTTGTCCTGTTAAAACAACTTTGAGTTTTCCTTTCCATTTTTTCCCTACTCAATGGTCAACCGGACTTTATGCCTCCTAATGTCTCCATTTCTCTCTGTCAGTGTTGCTGTAATCCTCCCAGAATAACTCGGGAAGGAAAGAACGTCCTTGGAAAGTCAATGGCCCCAGTGCAGGTGTAGGTGCTCAGTTTAAACAATGTGGAGAGAAGGAGAGAGAACAATCTGGAACAATGAATAAGAGGGTAATAGCCCACTCTGGTGCTTTTAAATGAGAATTCAACTGTTGTGCTTCAAAATGTAGACCGCATATATTATCTCTGTCAGGTTGTGTTTGTGTCAGGGTTGAGAACTCATTAAAACAATCATAGAAGCACGTTTGATCTGCACAGGTGAAGCTCTGAAACTCTTTGAAAAACCGTACTGAAAAAAAGACAGCACGGGCCAGCCTAAGATGGTTGGCTTGTCTTCCAATCTGGTTTCTCAGGCACTTTTCAGCCTGGGAGACCACCAAACCAGCTTACGTTTGGGGTTGGTCTTTTGTGCTCATCAAGGCTGCATATATTCAATCAAAAATACAGTAAAAACAGTAATATCGTGAAATATTATATTAAAAAGAGATAAATAAGATAAATATATGATTGTACACAATATATTTACAAATTAGAAAGAATATATTAGAATGTTAGTACTATGGGCCAGTTTTACTAACAGCTTGCGCCAGCGCAAAACCCTCTTTTGGCGTTACAGTTGTACTGTCAGGTTTTACTAAAGATGTGCAGTGATGAATTAGCACTGAAAAGGCGTAGACACAGTTATTTTTGTGCCTGACCTTACTGAATATGCATTTGTAGGCGTTTCCCTTTCAGACGCAACATTTACGTTTGTGCTTGTCAAATTACTGGTATTTGCGCCATTATTTAACGCCCCAGAAAAGCATGTCTTAAACTATTTTGAGCTTGAAATGAGTGAGTTTAGTACTCACATGCCATGTGACAGACACTTTCTGTGTGTGTTCAGAAAACCGTATATCTGTGGTTTAAACTAATATGGTTTAAAACGCATGATTTCAACATGATAGACATGATAATCAAAACCAAACTGATGTTTTTAGTAGCGTATCTAAGCTACAAGGCACAGCCTTATTCAGGAAAAGGAAGCGAGGGGCACAAGCTCATTTGCATTTAAAGAGACATGCACAAAAACAGCATGTTTCTACTTTCACTCAAAATAGGCATTTTCAGAATGTTATAATAAATGATCTGTTTGAGCTCAAACTTCACAGACACATTCTGGGGACAGCTTAGAATAGGTCTCCTTCAGTGTGTCCTTGCTAAATAAGAGTACTATTTAGAAAATAATAATTTAAATTCTCTACATCAAATTTTTACTGAAATAACTGCTTACCAAAAGCCCGCTAAAAATAATTTTGTATTACATTAATGTGCAGTTCAGCAACACTGAGTACATATTTTCTGTTTTCAAAGTCTACATATTGCTACAATGACTGCAGGCATCCGGGTCACTTTAATACTTGCCATTCAGTCATATTAATTTCCTCACAGTTACCATTTATGAAATAACCTGCAGGACTGATAAACTTTCCCTTATGAATTGCATATTCCCTAAGGCTACTGACAACTAATATTTTGTGCATCTTATAGACAGTCCTTAGCAGACAGTCCTCTGTTAAAACTGGAATACACCATTTTTAAAATATGAACAAATTTAAAACACAAGGCATTATAGACTTAAACAACAGTACATAAACACTGAATAATAAGCTCATGATTTGTGGGGTACAGTGAGAGTCAAAGCGAAGGCCAAAGACAATAAAGCGACTCTTAAGGGATTAGTTCACCCCAAAAAATTGCCAACTGTTCTGGGTCTTGAATGTGGTAGTTGCATTGCTGTCTATGCAAGGTTTTTTTATTTTTAGTTGAACTAACCTTCTAATAAAGCATCCAATGTACATTTGGTGGTTCCAGTTAGTTGTTCCTTATAGTTTTAAGCCTCACAGCCTTAAGTGCTGCAACCTGAGGAGATGCTTTGAATAAAAGGACCAACTTTCCCTTGATGTCCTTTTCTTTTCTCCCCCCCTCCCTGATTCATTGTTCTTCGACCCGGCACATCAGAGAACATTGTTGGCCATGTGAAACAAAGCATTACTGGCCATCGCTGTCCGATCTGTTTGCACTTCAAGACTCGGGTCAGGACACAACAAACTTTACATCTCTCAGCTTCAGACAGATCTTAACAGAACAATTGCCTCAAGTTTTTAGCTTCCAAGTTGACCTTTACGATACGGACTAATGGAGGATCTCTCAAAGTGTCATTTGTGTGAAATTATTCTCTGGCTTACTCCATTTGTTCTTCTCGTCTCCTTTTCTCTCAGATTTCTTCTCCATTACGAAGTCTGGCTTTCAATTTGTTTTTCACATTGTTGTACGGCTTTCCAACAGCGGGGTCGACTGCTGCGCTGGCTGTTTGCGTTGTGTCAGTGTTTTCCGCTCTGAAGGCTTTACCTTGACGTATGACAGCCAAACATTATTGCTTTTGCAGAGTTCACTGACATCTGTATATCTTGAATAATGTCTGTGAAAATGAAATGATGAGCTATATCTATGCAGTGGAGAGAATATAGGCCGGCCAAGAGGAGATCATATTTGTCTGCTATACGGTATGACAGGCTTATTTCTGAGATATTAAATTGCAAAGGCGCTCTCATTCTAGCTGAGATGAAAGTCGTTGCTTTGATTCTTTCTGTTGTGAACAAAAGCAATATGTATTTTTGCAAAAGTGTTCACCTGCCAGAGCTATTTTGAAATCAGTGCACAGTTGTTACGTACAGGGAATGCATGCAGTGGAGCAAAAGAAAACTGCGGGCAATCTATTTAAGACTTTTACGAAATTGACACAGAGGGAGGATTCATTTATTAACAATATATGCAGAACTGCTTATAGCATTGATTTCACATGAATCACTAAAGGGATTATGTGAATCAGTTTAAGGGTGCTTACAGTTTGCATAGAGCACTTTTTTCCTCTGCATGTAAATGCACCCACACAAAGACAGAGAGTGGTAAAATTTTCTGAGCAGGAGCTAGATGCTCTTACACACAAGGGCTCTCATTCATGAAACATGAGCAGAACAATTGCTGTGTAAATCCTATGTAAATTGTCACACTAAATTGAATGCTACAATTTGTGTAAAAATGGTTTACGCAAATTAGCAGTGCATTCTGGGTATGCACTGCTAACAGGATACATTTAGCTGGCGACTGTTTTGAACACATCTTTCATGTCACAGAAATAAGTGCTACAATTGAACTCAAATTGTTTTATGAACATTTTACAGAGAAATTCTGCTTGTGTTTAACAATGCAGCTCAAGGTTATAATGAAATATTATGAATATGAAATAAAATGTAATTTATTCCTGTGATGGTAAAGCTGTATTTTCAGGAGCCATTACTCCAGTCTGTTCATTTGATTGTTCTGGTCACTGGTCATTTTTCACTGCTTAATATTTTTGTGGAAAACATTATATATTTTTCAGGATTCTTTGATGAACAGAAAGTTAAGAGAACAGCATTTATTTGTATTTGTAATTGAAAAATTTTGTAACATTATAAATGCTTTTACTGTCACTTTTGGTAAATTTAATATATTCTTACTAAATAAAAAATAGAATCTCTTTCAAAAAGAAAAAGCATTTTACTGAGCTCTGAGCTTACTGAACTTTTAAAGGGGACACTGGATGACCATTTCCCACAATTTGCTATGATTCTTTAGGGTCTTCATGAAATGTCTGCAACATAGTTTGCTTAAAATTCCTTAATGGTCATGTAAAAAACACCCTTTTTACCTTGTCTCAAAAACAGCTCTGTTCACAGTGACCAGGCAATTCAACAATTTCAAAATTTTTGATAATTATTGACCTAGAGAGTCCAAAGAATTGTACTGCAGTGTTTTATTTCCAGATTGAGCAAAAAACCTAGGACTAGTTTGCAAAAGTAAGTTTTTTTACATCTTCTCAATCATTTAACAAATGATTTGATTGACAGCAGTGGTTCTAGAGGCACAGCTGTTTGGAACGAGGAGTTCTATCATACGAATATCGTGTGTATGTTTGAAAAACCGCGCAATGTATAATCGTTTACACTCTTGAAAAATGCAATATTGATACCCCCCAGTGGCTGATTTCTTTCAAATTTCTCACAGTCCTTTGGAATAGTGAGTCAAACATGCCCACTGAGTTTTGTTCTGATCGGCATCCGTTAACATTGTCTAATAGGGGCTCAAACTTCATCGGCCAAATGTCCTTATAGACACATGTGGCATTTTGGTTGCATATTTATAGTCATTTTTAGGTTTTTTTTTTTTTGCAATTTTTTTTTCCTGTGACCTCAGATTGAACTCGTACATACGTGTTCTGATCCTGTTCCATTCAGGAGTTATACGCATTTTGCTAAAATTGGCACCACCCCTTTCCAACGTTTTGGCGAGTCGAAAGTTACTTTTTTTTTTTTTGCTAGTTATTGATATTTTCTCTTCAGAGAATTGTCCTGCCCTGGTTTGGTTCCGATCGGGCGAAAAACCTAGGAGTAGTTCGCAAAAGTAGGTCTTTCAAAAAAATCCAAAATACCCGAAAATTTCGCCAAGCTTACGATCAAATCTGACATTTCAATGACATAAGACACTTGAGCCTGCGACTGATGGTTTAGGAGTTTACAAGCGATTTCGTACTTGTGATCGCTCTAGTGCCTGCGCCAGGCTGATTGAGGTGAGCCTTGGTGATGTTGTCGCCGTTGTGAGTACTATCATCCCTCCATGTTTTAAGTCTCTAGGACTTACGGTTTGGTCTGCACAATCAGTTTTATGTGGAGATTGCTGATCTTTGACTGTTCTAACAATTACTGAAAAGTGTAACGTATTGTAAAATGTGTAAAAGTGAATTTTTGCACATGTCCCCATTAAACAGTACTGCATTTCTTAAATATGCACATAACAATTTATTTTTTAATACAACTCGGTTTAACACCAACTTTCTTTGGGCAAAATGGCGCACTGTTACAATGTATCCTAAGACACGACAAGACATGGCAAGATTACAGCAACAAGCAATTTGTTTGTTCGCGCTGAACTTGAAAATGAGCGTGACGCAACACTTCATCATTCTTCCCCAGATTTTATGGCTTTCCTTGACATGTCTGAGTTTCTCCTCATTCCTGTTTGTCATTTAATATACATAAGGAAGGCGGTACATCAGTCTAATGAGATTTCATTTTGAGTACGGCTAGCCAGCACAATGTCACAGAAATAGACACAAAGCGACCTACAAAATGTAGTGCAGCCCATCACGACCGTGTCTGGTAAGAACACTGTGTAAATTGCACGTTTTAATAAGCCTCATTTGCATGAAATAAACCATCTTTTCAAAAATGGAATGACAGTGTGTTACACATGGAACAGCATTAAATTAGTAGATAGGATTTTGCACGTAAAATACTGTTTGTGGAAGTGGCACACCTGTAAGTGCTCTAGTAATTAAAGCAAGAGACTTTGACCCCTGCGGTACATTGCTGTATTTATTTACAAGCCTGATTGTTTAAGTTCACAGTGCTTACTCAGAGTTTCCTGTGTGTTTGCTATGTTAATGAAGCTTGTTCAGTCAATCACCCTCGGCCAGAAATTACACCATGCTTTTGCATCAGCAAACCAAGTCAAGGAATTTTCACTCTCATCACCTCAGAATGACATGTTTACACTGAGAAGTATAAAATCCATCCACTCAGCCCTGGAGAACTGAATTGTGTGAAGGAAAGTGTGATCTGACAGGCACCCTGGGACCCGTGTTGTCGGCGTGCATGAGCGTCAGAATTTGTAAATGAGGAAAACATATTCCCAGCTCGCCATGACCCTGGCCACTGACAGGGTGTCAGACGCAACCGCCAGGGTATTAGATGCCAACACTTGCGTCAGCACTGCATCTACTGATGGGATCAGGAAGGTTAGAGAGTGTAAATCTGGGCGTTGAGTTAAAGCACATAGACTGTATTTGTCCTCTTCACCTCTGACCTGACAGCTGGGTAAATAAAGACAGACAATACATTAATGACACTACAGATACTGTGCTTACAGTGCACACAGCAGCTTAGACGTGTCACTCCACTGTCTTTCCAGAAAATAACCCTCCTGATCTCTCTCCCACATCTCTCAGGGTTTTCTGATTGTCTGGGCCAAAGAGTGGGAGAGGGTAGTACGAATGGACATGTTGGTTCTGCTCCAAACCCAAACTGCATCAGCTAACTTGTTTCTAAGGCAGTAAAAAGTACTGAGTCAGTATATGGTACTATGCTGGAGTATAATGGTAATACCATGGTTCAACTGTTTACAGCTTTTCAGCAGCAATATAAATGAGCCAGCTTAGCATTGGTTGAAAAGTTTTAAATTTTAAAGTCTCTTCTGCATTTATTTGATCCAAAGCACAGCAAAAAATGTAAAATTGTGATAAACTTTTACTATTATAAAATATACTATAAAATAACTCTTTTCTATTTGAGTATATTTTAAAATGTAATTTATTCCTGTGATTTCAAAGCTATTTTTTTTTCTGTCATTCTACTATTTGATTTGAAGAGCTGAGTAGAATTTTTCAGGTTTCTCTGATGAATAGAAAGTTCAGAAGAACAGCATTTATCTGAAATAGAAATTTTTGTAACATTATAAATGTCTTTGTCATGACTTTTCAGTGTAAAGCATCCTTGCAAATAAAATAAAATAAAATAAAATAAAAAAAATGATACTGACTCCAAACTTTTAAATAGTTTAGTGTATGATGTTACAAAAGCTTTTTATTTCAGATGAATGCTGATCTTTGGATCTTTCTATTCATCAAAGAATCCTGAAAAAAACTAGTTTAAATATTGAAAATAATAATAATAATAATAATAATAATAATAATAATAAATGATTCTTGAACAGCAAGCCTTTTAAAATATATTCAAATGAAAACAGTTATTGTATATTGTAAAAATATTTCACAATATTACTGTATTTGCTGTATTTTGGATCAAATAAATGCAGGCTTGGTGAGGAAAGGGGTTTCTTTAAAAACATTCAAAATCTTACTGTTCAAAAACTTTTTACTGGTAGTGTATTTTATCTTTATCTTCAACAATAATACTATTATTATTATTTTTGATAGTGACTGTAGCACTATAGTATATATAATTACCATATTCATGTACCATAATATTTATGTTACATGCTTCAAAGAATACCACAGTATATGTCCAAGAACTATGTAGAAGCTATGGTTGATGTCCAAACATTTTGGTAGTACAACTGTATTCTGGTGTTCATGGTATTTTTTGTTAGTGATATGCCTATAATATTTCATAGCTATATTTCACCTGAGCTGTTGTCTTGCCACCTCTATATGATACAAGGTTTTACAGCGGCAACTCAAAACAGAATATCGCCAAATGTTCAAATTGTAAAAAATCATAAAAAGGATTTTCTGCTGTCCCTATCAGAGCAGGCCTATTACACATTTTTGGATCATGACCCTCCACTTGTGCAGCACTGATCTCATCCTCTGCAGGTGTTTGGTCTCCATGGTGCAGGTCTCTGTTGAGGTTTGTTCTTGTTGTATTTGATCCATTAGCAGGTGTTTCAGTGTTGTGGCACTCTCAGCAGGCCCCCATGGCTCACAGACTCACCTGGGATCTTCACACCTCAGATGACTCTGGATCCACGGGCGACTCTGTAGATTAAGAATTCTGGTCCGATTAATTCACTGTCTCCCCTCAAGCAATGTTGGTCATTATAGATGCCACTCTGTTTGGCTCATCCAGTTTACATAGGTGAATAATAATCAAGTGCTTTTTAAGTCCCTGAAATAAAACAACTCCCACATGTACGCCTGAATCACGCCCACGGGTGTCACTCGTAATGCTGGAGAGGATGTTTAGAGCGTTTATGATGAACAGATAAAGGCTGAAGTGCAGAAGCGGGGGAGGTTAATGCTAATTCAGCAGGCTACATGGGTCTTTGTGATTAGCCGCTAGTAAGGGTCTCCTGAGTGGGTTTTGTTCTGAACGTGTGTGATGTGCCTGCCGTCACTTAACCTCACACCTCGAGAGCCCAGCAGGCCGGGGCCAGAGCGGGGATGGGAAGTGCTCGTCAGCTCTAGGAGGCAGTGGAGGGGAACCAGCATTGGGTTTATTACCATGGGAACTGATGCATTCTGACATAGAGCAAAAGAGGGTCTTGGTGAGTTTAACCTGAGGGTCACAGTGTGGTTTCATCTTTTTTTAAATGGAATGAGTGGTTGAGTGGGTGCCATGCATACTGAAAACAAGAAATAAACGGATTTGAGCTGTGAGCCAGGACTTGATTCTGCCCCTCTGTCCCCTCCAGGCCTCTTTTCACATTAGAACAGAATAGTTGAAGGTATAAATATATGTTGAGCATCACGTCTGTGTTTTGGAGCATGCACACAACACTGAAGCCAAATATAGTCTGATTAATGTGAGTACAAGCTGAATTGCATTATTCAGGTCTGTTAGACCAACCACCCAAAAACTAAAAAAAGTTTATATAACTTTTTAAAAAGAAAGGTGATTCTTTTACCTCAATCTCAAATTTATAACTGTTGGACAGAATCGAGTCGTCATCTTACTATTTCTTTTTTTTTTTTTTTTTTTTTTTTTGATAATCTGATTCACTCATATGTACAATTGAAGTCAAAAGTTTACAAACACCTTGCAGAATCTGTGAAATGTTAATTGTTTTGCTAAAATAAGAGTAATCATATAAAATGCATGTTTTTATATATACATATTATATATATATATATATATATATATATATATATTTTAGCACTGACCTGAATAAGATATTTCACATAAATACATTTGCATATAGTACACAAGAGAAAATGTTCAAAAGTTTACATACACTTGATTCTTAATACTGTGCTGTTACCTAGATGATCCACAGCTGAGTTTTTTGTTTAGTGATAGATCTTCATGAGTCCCTGTTTTGTACTGAACAGTTTTTTTGTTTGTTTGTTTGTTTGTTTTTTTCACTCAGGACAACTGAGGGACTCATGCAACTATTAGAGAAGGTTCAAACACTCACTGATGCTTTAGAAGGAAACAAAATGCATTAATCAGGGTAAATTTAACTTATTTTGTTTTCTGGGGAACATGTAAGTATCTTGTGTAGCTTCTGAAGGGCAGTACTAAATGAAAAAAAAATATGATCTTTAGGCAAAATAAAAAAAAAAAAGTACACATTCTCATTCCGTTCAAAGGTTTACACCCTTGGCTTTTAATGCATTGTTTTTCCTTCTGAAGCATCAGTGAGCAATTTGAACCTGCTGTAATAGTTGCATATGAATCCCTCAGCTGTCCTCAGTGTGAAAAGATGGATCTTAAAATCCTACAGTCATTGTTGAAAATGGTTCAAATACACAAAAATGCTGACAAATTTGAGTCTGTGGGACCTAAATGATTTTTCTAAAGAACAGCAGTCAGTTTAGCTGTTCAGGACAAACAAGGCACTCATGAACAACTATCACTAAACAAAAAACAAACAAACAAAACACAGCTATGGATCATTCAGAAAACAACACAGTATTAAGAATCAAGTGTATGTAAATGTTTGAATAAGGTCATTTTTATAAATTCAATTATTATTTTCTCTTGTAGACTATATGTAAACGCCTTTTATGGAAAATATCTTATTCAGGTCAGTACTAAATAAAAAAATAACATGCATTTTGTATGACCCCTCTTATTTGGTAAAACAATTAACATTTTGAAGATTCTGCAAGGTGTATGTAAATGTTTGACTTCAACTGTACATCACAAGGCAGGAAAAAAGATCTGATGCTACTTCTGTTACATTGTGACATTAATAATAGTTACAATACACTACAAGCTATCCTTGCTTTATTTGGCACAAATACAATGAGTGGTGACCACATTAAACTGCATTTGTACAAGTAAATTGAGCTAAATGCAACTAGTAATGCTTGCTACAGTATCATTAAAAGGCAGAATGATCAGTAACAGTATGTAGTATGTCAGATATGCAAAGACGTCAAATGCCATGCAGGGATTCATTCGGTTCATTGATTGAGCTTGTTTATTCACAATAACTTTCTGAATGATCTGCCTCCTTTGAATAATTAGTGCCTCAGTTTAATTGACTGTAAAACTGCATATGCAGTACGGTACAATGTTTTGTTATGCTACACCTTTACTTTTTGGGAAAACCATAAAACTGCTGTTTTCAAGACTGAGCTGGGTATCTAGATAAAGACTAGCCAAAAGGTTCCTTCTTTTTTTGTGTTCTTGTCTGATTGGATTTACTACAAAATATAAGTTAAAATATAAGTTAGCTGTCACAAAATCAAAACAATCAGCTGATCTCTGTCACTCCAAGTAAAGATATTTTTTCAAATTCCCATAGTGACTTTATAATTGTGACTGGTGCTGCAGAGTGTCAAAAGTGGCGCCTCAAAAGTGCCAAAGAAAGTGGTTAATATGGCTGATGATCGATATACCTATTATTCTGAAGCCATGCTACGTCTCAAATCTCCTTTAATTGGAATATATCCTTTCAAGACGGCATCAAATCGTCAGCAAATTTGGCATGATCAGGAGTGCAAATGAGATTTGAGCGCTATGGTGGAAGGTGAAGATTTAAACATATAACAATATAATACATGTTCATTAAAAGCGCTATGTTAGAGGAAAATTGGGGTTAATTTGCAAGTTGTGCTACAATGCTTTCATACCAGTTGTGAACTGGACTCAAGTCTACATTTTTCACACTGATGTGCAGTTTCTTGGTGCTCTGCCATCAGACAGATCAGTCTGCTGTTAACGCCTTGGTGTGAAAACATCATTAAATATTGTATGCTTCTCTGCTCAATAACCTCTTTAGCTTCTATCTTGTATGCTCTTACATTTGCTCTTTAAATGAGATATTGAGTGCCACTGGAGGCCCGCTCTAATCTCAGCACCTAGGCTCGCATTTCTGCAGTGATTGTAATCTCTAATCACATTAGCAAACACGCTAAACTCATTAAAGTGATAACCCACTTTAAGGTGATGACCCCAGCGAGAAGCTATTATGTTTTTAGGAAGGAGGGCTCTTACAAGCGGAGATCTCGTATCCGTTGTCTTGTTCCATCCCTGCTAAATGTCTGCCAGACAAGACGGCTGTTCCGTCTGCTCTTCCATTAGCATGTAATGGGATCTCTTGCTCAGATGGGCTGGATTCTTATTTTTTATGGGTGTTTGATAATTGGAAAGGCTTCTGGGAGTCGTATAAAGCATTCTCACTGTACGCAGTCCATATTTTCTGTGCAAGTCCTCTTGCCTTCAAGATGATTTTTGACCATGCGACTTCTACAAGGCTAGTTTCGCTCTCCCGCAAACGGTCCAGGGTAGAGACGGCCAAAAAGTTCTGGAAGGTAACTGCTGCTTTATTCCTGTCTTTAGTTTAAGTGCGTTCAGTCGAAGAGATTCGATTCTGGGACTAAATGGTTTACATGCTGAATTACTGCTTGTCTGTTCATGCTCTGTTCTTGGATTGTTTAACAGCTTGTTGGTTAAATGTGGTTAATCAGGCTAATTGTTTACAGCAGTGAACACAGGAGGTTAATCACAGCAGATGTTATGTCGTAGTGATGCAAATGTAAAGCCTGTAGCTATTACCAACCACAACCTCTGCTTCGTTCATCTGTAATTCCTGTTTATATTTATGGCAACAATTGTTCCCTCATGTAATGATTGTGCTACTAAAGATATGTTTTAGCTCAAGTGTTTTGGTGGAGATAATAAAACCTGATTTTGGAATTCACTGGGTGCCCAGAAGCAGGTTGGAAATGCTAATGCTAGAACAGTTTTGAAAGCAGTGCCAGTGCTGTGGTTTTTCACAGTATGATCCATTAAGATGAGTAGGGTCAGCAAATATGACAAGAAGTGTATTGAATGTTTCTTGAAAATGCTAAGATATAAATGAAATCTAATCAGTGCAAAATCTAACAGTGCTGCTTGTATTATGCACCAGAATTCAAGCTGAAGAAAAAACAGAGCTTGTAGCATCTTACTCTGAATTAACTGCGACCCCATCTTAGTCTCTTATCTCCTGGATGCAGACGATACAAGATTGCTCTGTCCTCCTCCTTTATAATGTCTCCTGGCCTCCTGACTCTGCTCCAGTAATGTCTCTCTTTCTCCCGCTGTCCCTCCCTCAACATATTGCTAGCCTAACCTCACAAGTGTAGCGATCAGACCCCATAATCATACAACTGAGTTGTTAAGGTCATAAATGTCCCCTTCCTTAATGGTCTTTTTCTTTTCTGGGCACATTTGTCCATGCTAGGAACTGTCCCTTCAGCAGCACAACCTTGATTTTTTACCTCTACAATCATTTGACCTCATAATGTGAGCGGAAATTAGATTTGAAGTCATTTGAAGTCCTTTGAAAAAGTTCCAAAGGCTCCAGGTTGAAATAACCTTCAAAAATGTGATTCATTGGGTCATTCGTGCGTCTGGCCCTCAGGGATCTGGATCCTGATTCTTGATATTGCCAATGAAACCAGTGAATTAGGCTAGAATTCCCACAGGGCTCATTACAAAACCCAACTGTGGATAGTCAATTAACCACATTAAAAGTTCAGCTGGAATACAGAGCCTGAGTAGATTCTTATATAAAGAATCTATTCCAGACTCTAAAGCCTTATGTGAGAAAGAATGAAGGCATTATGTCATGTGTCAAGGCTTCAACACACCATTGAATATATGCATGACCTCCACGTGAAAAGCACTGCATGATCAGTGCCACAAAAAGGTGATTTTCTAAGGTTGATAAGAAGGTTAAAAAAAAGTTTTTTTTAAAATACTTAGCAAGGACATTGATAAAAAGTGACAGTAAAGAAGGATTTCTGAAGGATCATGTCAATAAAGACAAGAGTAACCGCTGCTGAAAATTCACATTAGCATAGAATGGTGCTAATTATTTTTAATCAGAAAATATTAAACAGAAATTAATGTGTTATTTTCCCAGCCTTAATTAGATTTTCACTGACAAATGCGATTTAATGTTCAAATACTTTGATCTTTGAGCAAAACCACTGCACCAGTGTAATGCTGTAGCTTGATTCCTCACTTTATAGCATTCAGTGAATTGGTGACCATTGTCTCAGGTCACATTCATCTTGTTCCTCAGCACCAGTAAGACAACCTCTCACTTGTCTAATGCATGCCAAGGGACATGTCCAGTGTTCTCTAACCACCATACATGTCCTCTATTAGTCCCTGCTGACTCTTCTTCCAGCAGTCTATTATCATCTTTTGTTCATCATGTGGCATTGCTTGCCTTGGTCTGAAAAGACATTTCTTTTTTTTTTTTTTTTTGGTTTGTGTCTACCAAATACCTGTTTTTCATTCATTGCCATTGTAGATAAAAACTCAAAAAGATGTGTGGTTGCTGTGGAAACTGTAGTCTCACATAATTTATGGAGCTGTCAGCTCAGGTGTTTTCCATGTGTGACACAGACCTGTCAGTCAAAAGAGCTGTAGTGTGTGTGTGTGTGTGTGTGTACTTGTTTTTTTTTGCTACATTGTGGCCTGTGGCCACATTAACCGGCCTGCAGTCCCCACAATGTTAAAAAATGATTAAAAATAGTAAATTATGTTTATCTGAAAGTGTAACGATGCAAACATGTTTTCTGTGAGGGCTAGGTTTAGGGTTAGGGTTGGGTTGGGTTAGGGGATAGACAATATCGTTTGGTCAGTATAAAATCTATAGAAGTCTATGGGAAGTCCCCACAATTCACAAAAACAAACGTGTGTGTGTGTGTACTTGTTTTTGCTACATTGTGGGGACCAAATGTCTTACCGGCCTGCGGTCCCCACAATGTTAAAAAATTATTAAAAATAGTAAATGGTGTTTATCTGAAAGTGTAACGATGCAAACATGTTTCCTGTAAGGGGTAGGTTTAGGGTTAGGGTTGGGTTAGGGGATAGACAATATCGTTTTGTCAGTATAAAAACTATAGAAGTCTATGGAAAGTCCCCACAATTCACAAAAACAAACGTGTGTGTGTGTGTGTTTCACATAAGAAGCACTAGGCACTTAATGTGTAGTATGCAAATTGTTTTTGACCCTTGTTTGTGGCAGGGCAGCAGCAGATGTTTCTACCTGTGAACAACACTAAATATCCCCTACCAGAATGACCAGAACGGCCGTGTCAGCCAGGACATGAGACCTCTCATCAATCTGTCCTGGACTGCAGCCCAGGACATGACCCTCACTCCTGAATTGGTTAAGGACTTAATGTTCATTCAGTAAAAGACAGCCTTCAGTTCAAATCAGTCCAGTTTCACAATGAAATTGTGGTAATGACATTATCCCACACACAATAAAGCTGCTGTTTTCTGACCTTGTTTTAGAGGAATCTTTAAACCAAGGTCTATAATATCTGGAAAGATACCCGTCATCATCCACATTAATTTCACTTGGTAGTGTTTAGTGTTTGGTAGTAGTGTTTTTGCTTGGTTTAAAAAAATAAAAAAAAATTAGCCACTTACCTGAGCTGTACAGTAAATGCCATGTGACTAGGGGTGTAGAGGTACGTACCTCGGTTTTGAGGTCACGGTTCGATACAGGTTCGGTACAACAGAACATGTTTTTATTTTTTTTTTCATTTTGAACAGTAATGCTACATACATGTAGCATGGGCAGTTTACATGTAGCAACAAAGCAGCTGCGCTAATAAACACTACTTTAATATGCATCATATGGAGGTGAGAGGAAAAGAATATGCCATGAAAACATTTCTGAAGACAGTCAGTTCCTCTCAGAGATACATTCCTCTCAGAGTTTTTATCCTATGATTATTCTATTAGTAACACAACAATTCCCCATCTTAGTAGGCCTTCTCTATGAATTGCATTTCTGTTGAAATTTAAAATATCCATATATAACAGACATACTGCAACTTGTACATTAGCTCTAAAATGTTCACACAAAAATGAAAATTCTGTCATCAATCACCCTTATATTGTTCCAAACTCATAAGATGTTAATAGATCTTTGAAATGCAAATGACAGTGTTTTTAATGAAATCTGAGAGATTTTCCCCTTCATCGAAAGTCCATTGCACTAAAACTTTGAACACTTCAAATACTTTAAAAACTCAAAAGGAGGTCATAAAAGAAATCCATATGAATCAAGCAGTTTAATCCAAGTCTTCTACAGAGGCATGATTGCTTTGTATGATGAACAGATTTAATTTAACCTTTTCTTCAGATATAAGCATTGATCGACAGACATACATAAAGCACATCGAATATGGTAAAGGGAACCTCAAACGTACTTGCTAATTGCGAAAGACCTAATGAGGTTTTCCTCATATATCAAAAAATATTGTTAAGTCACTTTTAAAGACTTTAATTTAACCTGATTCATTTGGAGCACTTTTATGGGGTTTCTATCAACTTTTAGAATCATGGATGTTTTGGTTCCATGGACTTTCAATGGAATGACAGAAATCGTCTCAGGTTACGACTGTAACCCCGGTTCCCCGAAGGGAACGAGACGCTGCGTCTACAAACGCTTTGGAGAATGCTCTCAGCGTAAGCGTGCTCTGAATCACATGTGTAATCAGTCCAATAGAGAGGCGAGACGTCATAGGCGGGTGACGTCACGAACCAGGAAGCTTTAAAGCACGTGCGCCGGAACCGGCATTCAGCTTAAGGAAGAAGCGAACGCTCGCAGGGATGCAGGAAGTATGGCATGAGATGCAGCGTCTCGTTCCCTTCGGGGAACCGGGGTTACAGTCGTAACCTGAGACATTCCCCTTCAGGAACTCGAGCTGCGCCTACAAACGCTTTGGGGAACGATATGCCCACGCCCCCATAGTTCCAAGTCCCTGCCTAGTGTGAGCCAGGTCGAAGGACAGAAGACCCAGGAGCGACTCGCAGGTCTAAGTCATAGAACCTGACAAAGATAAGGGGCGTGGACCATCCCGCTGCGTCACAGATGTCCTGCATAGGGACACCAGACATGAAAGCTTTGGAGGCGGAGATGCCTCGGGTAGAATGGGCCTTAACCCCCAAGGGAGAGCGAAGGTCCGAGAACTCATAAGCCTGAGTGATAGCATCCACAATCCAGCGGCTAAGGGTATGCTAGTTTCTGCTGATCCGGATCCCGAAAGGGAGGAGGACAAAAGGCCTGGAGTACAACGGGCCGTGGTGCTGCAGAGGGAACCTTCGGAACATACCCCGCACTGAGGTAAAGAAAAGCCTTGGCCATGCCAGGGGCAAACTCTAAATGGGAAGGGGCCACAGACAGGGCCTGAAGATCCCCTACTCTCTTAAGAGACGTCAGTGCTAAAAGAAGTGCTGTTTTGACAGAGAGATGATGATCCAAAGACTCTTCGATAGGCTCAAAAGGAGGCCTACAAAGAGCCACACCCATAACTTCCACAACTCCGGGCGATGGTGGAGGATGGTGCATCCTGCCTGAGAGAGGAGACCCCGCCAGATCCATGCTGCGATCCCCACAGCAAAAGCGGGAACTGAACCGTGGGGACTCACGAGAGCTCCCTCCTCGAAAATGCGGGCAGACAGCTCCCTCGAGAGCTGACGCAGCCTGCTTCGTCGCGAGCTCTCACTCAGAGGGGGAAGGACCGCAGCGCGGGGCTTCTGACCCAGAGAGAGAGCGCTAGATCTAGCGAGATAGGCACAGATAACCCGTCCACAGATCTATGTGCGATCCCCACGATCACAGCCGCCGCCCTGCCTCGGCAGAAGCGGGAGCTGAGCCGCGGGGAACGCAAACGCGGGCAGTCAGCTCCCTCGAGAACTGACTCCCATGCTTCGCTCCCAAACAGACAACAAATAGACTGTGTGTATTCCCACCCGAAATAGCGCGGGCAGAGAGGGACACACAGTCTAAAATGTCGCTGCTTATAATTGTAAGAATGCTTGTA
Source organism: Labeo rohita (assembly GCF_022985175.1). Classification (NCBI taxonomy): domain Eukaryota; kingdom Metazoa; phylum Chordata; class Actinopteri; order Cypriniformes; family Cyprinidae; genus Labeo; species Labeo rohita. The sequence continues at coordinate 23,370,601 of NC_066892.1, forward strand.
GGACATAGTGACACTCTCAAATAAAAGCTGTGCAAACTAGCACAAAAAACAGAGTGACACACACACAACACAGAGCGCTTCGCTGAATGAATGAAGCTGAATGCCGGTTCCGGCGCACATGCTTTAAAGCTTCCTGGTTCGTGACGTCACCCGCCCTCTGACGTCTCGCCTCTCTATTGGACTGATTAGACATGTGATTCAGAGCATGCTTACGCTGAGAGCGTTCCCCAAAGCGTTTGTAGACGCAGCTCGAGTTCCTGAAGGGGAACTCTCTGGTATGAGGAATATATCCTATATATATGTATATATACATTTGTGTTTCAAAGATGAACAAAAGTATTAGGAATTTGACTGTAATATTAATATGAAATGTCAAATGTTAAAAAATAAATACAATCAAATCACAATAGATTTATGAAAAAGGTCACAACCAGAAAGACATCCAATAAAACAGATTAGTGAATACAGAATGTGAGCAAGAGCAACACCCTGTCCATCACCCTGTTTTTATGCGCATTTTGAAGTATTGAATCAGAAACGAGTGAAACACCAAATAAAGTAAAATAAAAACATCTCTTAATTCGCAAATTTTTACATTTGTTTGAGATGTTTTTTGCCTTGTGTGAAAAGGAGTTAATGCGAATAATAAAAGATGGAAACGCATTTACTGATTCCTCCGTGCGCATCAAAAAAGTCAAGTGGCTTTGCATTATGGAACGGCATAACCTGACCGGACCGATCTTCTTGCACAGCATCTGAAATGTTGTTTTGGTCATTCTGAAATGCCCAAGTAAAGTCTGTCATCAAAGTATTTCTGTATAATTACCTCCTAGAGCTCTCTTGCATGTCAACGTTCCCAAACGGCAGGCATCCGTCTTCACAAGCAATGACCACATTTATTGTGTTTTGTCTGCTCATTCTAAAGCACAAGTAATTTATTATATCTAAAAAATTATATTCAGTGGCTTCTCCTACTTTTCTTAGTCATTTGACTGTAATATTAATATGAAAGTGATGATTTTGTTCTCTTTGAGTCATTTGATAAAAACGGTGCTTATTCACAAATGTTTAATGCAATATTCTAATTTCACACATAATTAGCAACTTTGGATGGAAACCCAGCTTGTGTAGTTCAAAAACTCTCTGACTAAACCAGATGCTGACACCTTTGATACAACTGCTCTTTGCCATGGCCGCTCACCCATACTCATCAGGTGCCCGTTCTGTCAGCATTTTCTAGCCTAGTCACTTAAACTGTCAACTGGAGTGAAACGGCGAGCACCCATGCCACCCTAATACTCATTGCGGGGTGGCTGCATCTAACCTGTGTATTACAGACCCACACATATTCGTTTGACTTGCATCCAAGCGCTTTGGTGAGTAATGACTCCGCCACGACTTTTTCCATTTATTCTCGCCCATCTCGCTGTTTCTTGATGTGTAAATTCAGTGCGGTGACCACTGATCCCTCGACTGAAGACAGCTGTTCTATATCTTTTCTCTCTGCCTCAGATAATGTGTTTCATGCATCGTCGGCCTCTGTAATTGTCGGTAGTTGTGGCAGTCTGTTTTTTTGTTTAGCTTTTTCCACACCTCCTGAAATGCTGATATTTCAGCGTCTTTTCTTCCTTTCTCCCAGCACAGGTCTCTTCTTTTCACCTCTTCCTGCTTTTCCATCAGTTCTTTTTTCTCCTTCTTTTTGTTTGTCAAAAGCCTTTTGTAAAAGCTGCCTCTTCTCTCCAAAGACCTCTCTCTCGATAAAGGAAATCGTGCTTGATGAAGGCATTGTGCTGTGAGTGTCTAATGCCCGTCAGGTTTTCGGGCCAGGAAGGAGGGGTGGGTGGCGATGGAGGACATAAGATGTCGTCTAAACGAGATTTTGTCACCTGTGCAGAGCCCTATTACAGAAAGTCCCCCAAAGGCCTTAACACCTCTGATAACTCTCTGTGCAAGTCCAAGAGAACCATCACTACACTTGGTTAATGCGGCTACTGAGTGGAAAGGCTGATGGGCTTTTTCTTGGAAATCAATCCCTCAACCACTTCAGATTGGATCACTGTGTTTTAATACATTTTCAAGAGAAAACGAAAGGGCTTTTCTTTTCTCCCAACCATTTCAAGTGCTTTTGCACATGCTTTTTGTTTCAAAAAATGTTGACTGGGAATTGAACCCATATTAGCACAAGGCTACAGGAAGGGAGAGAAAGAGAGAGAGATTTGATTTTCATTAAAGGGGTCATCGGATGCCCATTTTCCACAAGTTGATATGATACTTTAGGGTCTTAATAAAAAGTCTATAATATACTTCGGTTAAAAATTCTCAATGGTTGTGTAAAACAACACCCTTTTTACCTTGTCAAAATGAGCTCTACAAAGATCATCCCATTCTAGGGGATTGTTCCTTTAAATGCAAATGAGCTCTGCTTGCCCCGCCCCTCTCTGTGGAGTGACCATCTGCTCTGAGAGATTTTTTACTTTAGCCACATTGAGCGCGTTTAGCCGCAAAACTTGCTAACTAGCACATTATTAGGAAAGGTGATTGCAGAGATACATAACAAAACCTTATACTCACTTCTGCTGTAGCTGAAGCTGGATCACGAATGATTTGCACGAACATAGACGTATTTATGTAGATTAGGAGGTGCATTCCCTTCACAAACAAATGTAATCCACTGCATCTTCAGCGGCTCAGATGTCGGGAGTAAATGATGACCACTATGTTCATTATTACATCCAACAACACAACACCTCAACTGGTCAATCAGAGATATTCTTGTCTAATTTACATCCCTGCTCCAGCATTGAAACAATGGAGGTCGGACTGTTACAGCTGACCTGAGGTAAGACGCTCATGTCAATCAACTGTTGTGGAAGCGGCCTCTGTCAGTGTGACACCACACCGACAGGCATTTGAGAATGGCTCGATTTGAAAAAGGGGATATTATTTTTTACAGATTAATTAAAAACCACTGCATGGATTTTTATCATTATAGGGTAGATTTGTACATACACTGCCAACACACATTAATGTTCAAACAACATGTAAAAGTGAACTTTGCATCCGATGACCCCTTTAATTAATTTTCATGGAAAATTTGAATTTTGCAAAGAGATTGTTGGTGTGAAACTTGTGCATTAAATAAGATATAAGAATCTACCACATTAAAAGAAATTTTTAGCATATAAGGACTATGTGTATATAAATACATAGTTCAGTCATGAAACTTGTCCAAGCAGCTAATTGTTGCTTCTAAAGCTGTCAGCATGGCTAATCAATCATTTTGTCCTATCTTCTTAGCCTTATTTGTAACCCTGGACCACAAAACCAGTCTTAAGTCGCTGGGGTTTATTTGTAGCAATAGCCAAAAATACATTGTATGGGTCAAAATTATTGATTTTTCTTTTATGGCAAAAATCATTAGGAAGTTAAGTAACGATCATGTTCCATGAAGATATTTTGTAAAATTCCTACTGTAAATGTATGAAAACTTAATTTTTGATTAGTCATATACATTTTTAAGAACATTATTAGAAGAATTTTAAAGGCAATTTTCTCAATATTTAGATTTTTTTGCACCCTCTGATTCCTGATCTTTAAATAGTTGTATCTTGGCCAAATATTGTCCTATCCTAACAAACCATACATCAAGCTTATTTATTCAGCTTTCATATAATGTATAAATCTCAGTTTTGAAAATTACCCTTATGACTGGTTTTGTGATCCAGGGTCACATTTATTTCATCCCGACCCAGCTAAACTGAATGGGAATTTTCCTAGCCCCCTCCTTCCCCAGCACCACCTGTCTAGATCTGCTAAGGGGTTCTCCCTACTTTCCTATTGATGCATGTAGCCCCTTTAATTATGTGTATGTTTAGGCAGTAGCCTTCAATCATGCCAGCAGCAGCAGCGTAGCAGATCTAGTCAGCCAAGACAAAGCCTATGTACTTTCCATTCTAATCAATAAATGTTGTTTAAATTTATTCAGAGGGTTGTCAAGATTGTAATGATTATGAGATATGGGTCAATGACATTTAATAACATATAAAGTGCTTCATAATGAAATTGCACCAAGAACAATGATGCTAACTTTGGCATCCATACCAACGATAACATTCACCTTACGTCTGCCACTTTCTATAATTCTAGTTTTTTAAATTCGAATGGATTTGATTGAGATTTTGAAAATCTTTCTAAAAGTGTTTTCAACATTGTCCTCTGTCATTATTGTTATGGTTGTGGTGTGGTCTTCCCTATTCTTGTAGAAGCAAAATTATTATCGAAATGTTGGGGTTATAGTTGTCATTATAAATATTTTTGTAGTTACCATTTTTGGTCTGAATCACAGTCATTGAGGGTTTTTCTTTTCATACATACCAAATAGCTTTGATTTCGATGTAGTGCAGGGTTCCTCAAACCGGAGTTCAGCTGCAACCCTGTCAAACACGCATATTAAGCTAATCAAACTCTTCATGATTACTAGAACATTACAAACAAGTGAGTTTGATCAGGATTGGAGTTTAACTCTGCAGGATGGTGAATCTTTGGTGCCAGATTTGACGACCTAGAGTCACTGTGGTTGTTTACTCTTCAGAGTGCACTGCATCCATATTTAATTTATGCATTGAACAGATGATGTTAGACCCGTAATACACCAGATATCTTTAACACTCAGCAAGTTCCTCTATGAAGGGTTTAATTGTGCAAGTGAATCCTTCAAAAGCAGAACTGTAAATAACTGATTACTGTAGCAAATGAGTTATTTACCCTCTCAGTCTGCTGAGAAACACAGTATTTGAAGATGCTGGGATTGAGATGTAGAACGAAACTCTGATGTTTTATTTATTCAAAATGTAATTCCGACCCGCAACATAATTGCGGTGGCAGTTCCATCTTGTTTTTCTGCTCATTGCAGCAAGTACAATCTCTGCTCGTTGCGCTGAAACCTTTGAGTACAGGCTAATTTGCCAGAGAGGCCTTTTATGTTTTAATCAAATATTTATGTAGCAATAACCCAGATGACAAAGGGCTCTGTCTTTGAGAGGAGCTCAAATAGCACATTAGTGTATCTAGACGTCTCTTTATGGGAGTACGGCCAAACATGGGTAGCACAGCTACTGAACAAGACTTTAACATGACACTACACTAAATTCTGTTCCAAACCTAATGCTACATACTGTATAATTTTTTTTAGAATGACTGGGACAAAACCTAGAATTCTGTGAAATGGATTTAAAAATGGCCTTTTATGTTCAACTAAGGAGAGAACTCATTTTTGTTAATGACGCATATTTAAATTCTAGGCCAATGACACATAATTGTGTCCAAAATAAAGGAGGGAAAATGATATTGCAAAAAGTGGACACAGTTTTTAAATAATATTATGTTTTTGGGTCACACCACGTGACATTTTACAACATGAACTAACATTATCTGCTATTTTAAGAGATATTGTGTAAAAGGTAATGTCAAATAAAAGGTAATGTCAAACCACTTAAAGAGTTAGCTGAACACAAAATGAAAAATGTTGTCACCATTTATTCAACCTTGTGTTATTACAATATATATGACTTAAAAAAAAATACAAATTTATTGAAAATAAAAATGTTAATGAAAAATTATTTTAAATTGAATTATTTCTCAAAATATCTTTTAGAATCCACAGATGAAAGGCAATTCTACAAGTTAATTTAGTCATCTTTTACTCACCCTTAAAGGGATAGTTCGCCCATTTAAGACACGAAGTTGTATGCAATCCTTACCAGCACTATAGTGTATACACGCTGACCCACTCTGTGGTCACCTCCCTGGTCAGAGTTCTGGCCGCTGGAAGTTTTTCAAGAAAGTAGGCCCGGTTAGTTTCCGGGGCCTCAAAACTGTGCGTTTTTACGTGAAAAAATTATATGCGTTTCAAAGCTTGATTAATTTACATCACAAAAAACACTCCAGACAAAATTCATACCTCAGTTTTAATCGGCACTATTTTCGTTCCGTTTCCATCAATCCGCGCTGCTGTCAACGTCAACAGTGCGCACGTTCCGATCAGCTGTTCCAAAGTGTTTACACACTCGAATGACAACGACGTAAAAAGTAGAAAATTAACAATGGTGCGAACTTGTAAATTCCCAGGTTGTGACCACAAGAATGTGCCGGGATCACCGTTCAGATTCCATCGTTTTCCTGTTTCGGATATAGCTATGAGACAGCTTTGGCTGGTTGCCATCGGCTATTCTGCGGGAGCTAAAATATCCAGTATCAAGGATTTTCGTGTGTGCAGTGCTCACTTCAGCAAGACGATTACATCCCCAACCAAGGAGGAAAAAGCAAAAAACAGATTTTAAAGATTTTCAAGCACACTTATAAACACGATGATACCGACACAGGTTCCGCATAGTTACAGACAATAACAGCAATAGCGAAGCATCATATTTTGTTGTGTTATATAGATTCAATTCAATTCATTAGTAAAGACATTTGCCGATTTTCTCACCACATAGACAGTCGATTGTTGTCGATGCAATCATTGCCCCGGTTAGCATATTCTCGGTGTAGCCTAAAAACTGACGTTAGCTTCAAAATAAACCTGTCGTATGCGACATAAAGTTAGTAAATAGAGCTTACCCATGGTACTGGTACAGCAGAACTCTTTAAAATCCGTTTTTTGCTTTTTCCTCCTTGGTTGGGGATGTAATCGTCTTGCTGAAGTGAGCACTGCACACACGAAAATCCTTGATACTGGATATTTTAGCTCCCGCAGAATAGCCGATGGCAACCAGCCAAAGCTGTCTCATAGCTATATCCGAAACAGGAAAACGATGGAATCTGAACGGTGATCCCGGCACATTCTTGTGGTCACAACCTGGGAATTTACAAGTTCGCACCATTGTTAATTTTCTACTTTTTACGTCGTTGTCATTCGAGTGTGTAAACACTTTGGAACAGCTGATCGGAACGTGCGCACTGTTGACGTTGACAGCAGCGCGGATTGATGGAAACGGAACGAAAATAGTGCCGATTAAAACTGAGGTATGAATTTTGTCTGGAGTGTTTTTTGTGATGTAAATTAATCAAGCTTTGAAACGCATATAATTTTTTCACGTAAAAACGCACAGTTTTGAGGCCCCGGAAACTAACCGGGCCTACTTTCTTGAAAAACTTCCAGCGGCCAGAACTCTGACCAGGGAGGTGACCACAGAGTGGGTCAGCGTGTATACACTATAGTGCTGGTAAGGATTGCATACAACTTCGTGTCTTAAATGGGCGAACTATCCCTTTAAGTTATTACAAAGCTCCATTACTTTGAAAATGAAAAGATTAAAGAAAAATTAAAAATGTAATGAAAAATTATTTAAAATTAAAAAAATTAAAAGTCGAACGAATGGCATTTGTGGTATATTGAAGACTTTTGAAGCAGATCTCATGAATTCTTGAGATATTCTGCTTTTTAAAAGTAGTGTCCTTTAGTGTCCTCACAGGAAGTGGTTTGGATTGTGCATGTGAACGAGTGTCCGTGCTTGGCCTGTGCACAGTAGGGTGTGAGGTGAGGTGAGCCAGGGTCAGAGGCAGACACGCTGAGGCCGCTGACGCCGCAGCCGATAAGAATAGAATTACTGCTAGACGGACAGCTGTGCAGTGCTGTTGATGAGGTAGAAGTGACGATAAGCCCTTCATGGCTGTTTGAGGAAGAGGAAACGATATGCTGCTGATAAACAGCTGTGCCAGGCACAGGCTATTTTTTGGTGATAACAGACGCACTGCTCTGTTGTTCAGCCTTTACATGATGCCCATCAGTGATGTGGGAAAGATGTGTCCGTCTGTAAATCTGCTTACCTTTGTGACAACAGGAACAAAGCCAGCTGGGCTTGTGTTTGCCGATGATGTGCTACATTAATCCAGTGCTTCAATATGAGAGAGACACACACATATATTGCTTGTTATCAATGACAAATATATAGTTATTATTATTATTCATGGTATGCCCTAACAACTACCAAGAACATAACAACTGCGTATTTTAAAAAACGTCAGTGGTTACCAGTGATGGGGAATAACACTGTTATTTTTTTCAGTAATGAGTAATCAAACAAATGACTGTTTCCCCCATTACAACGCCGTTACCATTACTGACAATAAAATGCGACGTTGCTATAATTTATTGTACTATTATTTTTCAGTTCATCTGAATGAATGTGCAGCGTACCTGTATTTGACGAACCGTAAACTGTAGTGTAAAGGCACATGACAAGCCATCACATTGTCTCTCACACACGCAAAGAAAGATACAGAGCAAGAAAGACTTACATACCATGCATAATTGACGCGCTACATATAAACGATATTCTCTGCTGTATTTTCCTGTCAAAATAACGGAGCTCCTCTAGAATTCTTCAGCTTTTAAGAACTGCCAGTTTCTCCAGTAGTAGGCAAAACTAATGCGCAAATGGAAGGTGCTCTGGAGGGTGCTCAGGACAAGTATGTATAACTGCAGACCTGAGATCTCCAAAATAGAACGGGAACTCCAAAAGTGGGCATAACCTCCAAAATGGGGCGGGGTCTTGTCGCGCAAAGACTTTCCCCATTGGCTCTGGCTTCAGCCTATTGTTATTGACTTACATTTCAAAACTAAACTTTATAAAGTAAACATTGTTTGTAGTTGATCTCAAATATAATAAACCATGCTATATAAATAAATATGCTCAGTGAGAGCAGAGCCCCAAAACTTGTGGGCAGTAGTTAATGATATAAACAGGAATCACCCACAAGCATTCACGCAAGCCGTCCCAGTGAAGCGCAGGGGAAAGACTTTACTCTATCGCTTTGTTTTAAGCAACGGGGGCGTCCCGGGGTCTGAAATTTGCAGGGTAGGAGTGGGTAGTGATGCTGGATGTAACTAAAAAGGTCAAATTTTCCAGTGAGGTCTGGTTGGGGAGTTACAGAACAGCCCGTCGATCTCATATCGCATAATCTTATTAACTGTTTATCTGCCACACTATTCAGCGCCAATCCTGCTGTGCAGTCAGCTTTACTGGTTAAGGTTAGGTTAAGGTTAGGGTAAGGTGTTGGATAGGTTTATGGGTTAGCATTTGTGTAGCAGTGTAGAAAATCAACACTGTGATTGACACAACCAATAAAATCTGTAGAATCAGCTGTGGGGCAGAGTTTGCGTCGAAGTGGATTGGGCAGAAAAATTGCGCATGTGTGTCATGTGCCTGTCTGTCAAAGGGAGGAAGCCACACCCTATTTTGGAGGCCCACCCCGTTTTGGAGTTCCCGCCTCCATGTGGAGATCTCCAGGCTGCAGTTATATACCTTTTGCTCAGGAGTAGTGGGCTTTGGGGGGTGCTCAGGAGGAGTGGGCACTGGAGGGTGCCCTGGAGTAAAGAGCACTAGAGGCCACTCTGGAGGAGAGGGCACTAGAGGGCTGGACGGGATCAACAGAGTCATAGGAGACAAAGGAGATGAAGGAAGACTGGACGGGACCAGGGAAGACAACTTCGAAATTAGAACCTTTTAAATAAAGGACGAGATGAATCAGTTCGATCAGGGGATAATCACACAAGATTGCAACGGATTGTCTCGTTGTCCGGCCCCAGCTCAAAACACGCACCTAGAGAAACGTGGTGCCAGCTTAGCTGGTTAGCCAGCTCAAGGAATTCTTCCACATACCGCTCCAACCTCCGGCCGCCTTGCCGCAAACCCCAAAGCGCATCCTCAGCCATCATATTATTAGGACAGCAGGAAGGAAGGCGAAGGAGACAACGAGGAGTCCAAATATATATATATATATATATATTTAATAAACGAGCAGAACGTGAGGAAATACACAACATAAAAGTAACTGTGACCGGACACCGACAACAGGGAAACTAAAGGTATAAGTAGAGGCGCAAACAAAGAATGAATTAATTAATATACACAGTTGAACAGAATAACAACCAGGAAACAAAGGAAAACTAGGTCACAGGTGTAATAGGCCAACTGAAAACTCAACGAAATTCAACAAACAAAAACACACAGCTAGGCTTTTATTTGTGCATATAACATGGATCAATCTATGGAAATTGTGATGAATGCTCCTTCCGACGGAGCTTCACAGGCTTTTGCCTGCTTTATTTTTTACTAATCACCAGATTGCGCTGTTTTCGACACTCTCAAAGCTTTGAATCTTTTTGGTGCTTCACGAGGCTTCATTTGCCCGTCACTCCTGTCAACTGTTGAATGAATGAGTGTCATGTCCCGCTTGTTTTTTTTGAACCGGAAGACGCTCCCACTTTTGACGCAAGGCCTCATGGGGCGTAGGAAACTTGTGGATATAATAGTATATCAGATATTTAATATTAGTCTGGTGAGTAAACTAAAACTTTCATTCATTTCATTTAAATTTAATTTAACATATATACTATTAGAGACATCTAAGTTATTTGACATATATGAACATTTTTAATTTTTTAAAGTAACACAATAGTTACTTTCCCTGGTAATTAGTTACTTTTATAATGATGCAACTCAGTTACTATTCGTGAGAAGTAACTAGTAACTATAATTGCTTTTTTAAAGTAACATGCCCAACACTGGTGGTTGCTAACATTTTTCAGAATACATTATTTTATATTCAGCAGAAGAAAAAAGTCATACAGCTTTGGAACAGCCCGAAAGTAAGTCAGTTAGGCCAGAATTTAAATGTTTTGGTAAACTATCCCCTTAATAAGCACAAATTAACACTAAGAAAACTATCCAGGGGTTTGTTTCCCAAAAGCATGTTCGCAAGTTCTGTCATTACCAATAGAGTTCAATGGAACTTACTACCATAGTTAGCTAACTATGCTTTAGGAAAACACCCCAGATCAAACTTTTTGAGTTTAGCACAGAGAAGAGAAACTCACATTTCTTCAATGTAAAAGTCTAGTTTTTAATGTCGCTGCTGTCAGGTAAGGTTTTATTGGGATCTCAAGCAGTACAGAATTGTCTACATTCAGATATTGAAAGGATTTAGAGATCTCTCCATGTCTGAGCATCCCAGTTGTTTCATTCAATGTTCTCTTGTCTGGATACAAACAATATTCTCCAAATCCGTCTTGCTCCTTCAGAGAGATGCAGACCAGCTTTTTAAAGCATCATCATTTCACGTGGCTGAATAGAAACAAGAGGGGTGTTATGACTCCTTTATGGAGGGAAACTAATCAATGTTGGACACTTGAAGTCCAATTATGAAGCATCTGCCTCTGCATTTTATGTCTCTGCAGAAGTGTTCCACAGTATGCGTAAAGATTTAGACCCTGGAGAAATGAGAACATTTGAGAAGAAACATTTGTTGCCTTCATATTTGTTACACCTGCATATTACTTGAGCAGAACAGAGATGGTGTAAAGCTATGCGGATTGTTTTAGAGTGTCTGGATGTTCTCACTAAAGTGCTCTGCTGCAGTATTGAGCACCTCAGTCTATTTTGTTTGTGTGGATCAGGGCTATGTTGGCTTCTTTCCTGGAGTTGCGCTATGATGGAGTAGCTATCTAGATGTGAGAGGACATTGTTTTTCATAAAGGTTTTTTATCTGAGCAACAGTGTAGAATATACAGTACTCAATTCTCAGTGGGTCTGGTATGTCAAATTTAATCTTGAAGGAACTGAATCTGAAAAATGGACAAACGTGTTGTCTTAGTCTCAGGTACCTACTGACCATCGATGTCCATTCATTGTTTTCCCAGTTTTTGGAAGTGCTTATTCATAGAAATAAACAGGCCTTTCCATCACTATCAAGGACCACTGGTGCACAAACGTAGCAAAAACATTCCAAAAATCACAAGCTCCAGTTAAATAAAAGCTATGGAAAAACGTATATTAAAAAATTAGGTGCGGTGCTGCAATTAATTAGGTGCGGTGCTGCAATTAATTCCCTTAGAACGCTAAGGGAACGCCTTCAGCGTGACCATGCTCTGAATCACATGTGTACCCTCATGCGGGGTACATCCCTAAAGTCCCCTCCTCAGCACCACGGCCTGTTGTACTTCAGGCATTCTGGCCTCCTCCCTTCCGGGAGCACTGACCAGCAGAAGTTTAATTGTATGTGTCCAGTGCCTCCAAGGTCTTCCTAGCTGGTGTCCCTAGCTGGTGTCCCTGGCGTGGGCATCTCGTTCCTCCAGCGTTTTGACGCAGCTCGAGTTCCTGTAGGGGAACGTCCCAGGTTACGTATGTAACCATGGTTCCCAGAGGGAACGAGACACTGCATCTCGGCCCATACTTCCGGCATCCCTGTGAGAGCTGGCTTCATTCCCCGAAGCTAACGCTGGTTCCGGCACACGTGCTTTTAATCTTCCTGGTCGATTACGCCACCCGCCCGTGATGTCTCACCCTTCCATTGGACTGATTACACATGTGATTCAGAGCATCGTCACACTGAAGGCGTTCCCCTAGCGTTTCGATGCAGCGTCTCGTTTCCACACATACATAACCTGGGACGTTTTGCATCACTTATAAGAGAATAAATTAGATATCCACAAGCAGAACTGAATATTCTCCTTTGATTCCAGACTTATGTGTGTAACACAATCAGTGCTTATTCATTTTAGATGAACAGAAATCTAAATAGATTTTTAGCTAATTACTTCCGCATTGTTGCTAACAATCACTCACAGAGACTATTGTGCCAATATTCGAAAGAGCTACCACTTCAAATTACTGCTTCTTTTATTTTGCTGATTTTTACCAAACCCAAACAAGACAACCTGGGGTACATTTCCCATATAACAATGTAATTCACTGCTTAACTACCATAATGCAATGCATCATTGGAGGAATTAACTAGCTAGCCACGACGGTTTCCCGAAACTGTAGTAACTTTGTTGCACATCCTTCCCTTACCAAAAATAAGTATGTTTATTTTATTAAGTATACTTAAGTAAAATTGAAGTATATTTTAAGTATACTTTATGTAGTAAGCATACAAATATCAGTGTACTAGTATTATGTACTTTTTTAAGTGTACTATTTCAATACTCCTTGGGACTAAATTGGCCCACTTTCTAGTATATAAAAGTATACTTTTAAGTATACCTTAAGTATAACAGAAGTAAACTTTGAGTACACAACTAGTTCATATTTATGTTTTCAGTTTGTACTGCAAGTATACTAAAATTGAACTTCTAGGTATACTGATGGTTTACTAATTAAATACTTTTTTATGCATTTTAGTACATTTTAAAGTATAGTCTCAGTTAGGGCTGTAACGATAATCGCACGATGTACACAGAGCCGTAAAGCACTGACAAGCTACGCCAAAATCGCGATTCGATTTTGCGCGCGATTTTGGCGTAGCTTGTCAGTATTGACTAAACGCGCCTCACGACATCGTGCGATTATCGTTACAGCCCTAGTCTCAGTAAACTACTAGTTTAATAGTTTTATACTGCAATTATACTCCCAAGTTTTCTTTAAGTGAACTTTACATCATACTTTAAGTATACTACTATGTCCCTATTTAGGTATTAATTTGCATATATTTTGTTATATGAATATCTGAACAGTATACTTAAGTGTAATTTTAAGCATATTTCTGAGAAGTATATAAATCACATTTCTGGGTAGTACATACAAAGTATACTGAAAGTATACTTTCCTATTTTTAGTTTAACAGAAGTATACTAATAGCATACTTGAATAAACTTTTTCATAAGGGTTTGTTCAAAGCACATTGTCTGTTTACATCCATATGTCATACAAGAAACTATTCTTCTAATCACAGTCCAAGAGCTTTAGTTCCACCAAATGACATTGCAATCCTGTTTGTGATTGTTTGAATGTTCCTTGGTTTGAGGAAACACCATTCAGTGTTGCTAACGACAGAACCTAAAACACTGATTGGTTAATCAACATTTGGTTAGAAAGTTAATACTTGTTCAAGTGGAAAGTTCTTGGTCTGAATGAGCTGTAGAGTGGATCAACTTCATGACCCTGTACCAAAAAGAGGCCCTCAGCATTCCTCCTATGAGTTGACAGTTTGGTGATGTAATATCACAGCAGACAGCATTGAGGAGACTTGGCAAAGGAGCTCAAGGAGAAGGAAGCAATTCTGAGAAACCTTCTAGAATGACAAGTGAGAACAGCCTTTGTCTATGAAGCTCACAAGGTTAACATTTACATAGGCTTATACCTATAGTCAAAACTCTGGCTCTGCTAACTCTAGGAAACTATTGATTGCTGATGTAAACGGATGCCTTTAACACTATTTGAACCGCTCTAGATTACTAATTAGTAAGAGCTGTGTGAAAATCACTTCCTGACCAGCGTGTTCATCGCAGGCACCTGTTGATTCCTGCATTACACAGTGTTTTTGTGCAGTAACCTATCCTTTACCTGCAATTTAATGCAGACACCCTAATTAAAGTAACTGTACAGATGAATCTCTGCATGAAGGAGAAGGAGATGAAAGACTGAGGACCAGACTGAATTTCATTCCATCAGAGTGTCATGCTGTCTCATACATCCACTTTAATTGCAGAGAGGGTAATTTTCTTGATTGCTGCCTTGCAGATGTTTAATGGTCGTTTCATAATTACATGAGTCGGAAGTTGTCATCTCAGGAACAATCAGGAACATTCTTTCTCAGTGTGCTTTTGAGGCTCAAACAACGCTGCTTTAATTGGCGTTCTTTTTTAGTTCCAGACAGAAAATGAGCAGTGTTTTTGTTCGGTGGATTTAAATGAATATGATATTACTGAGAGAGATGACATGTATTATGTGTGAATCTATACCTCTTTTTCATCACTTCCAGCCTCAGGCCTGAAACTCTATGCAAGTATGTGAATGCAAACACTTCTAGCTACATAAGCTCAATTTCATGCGTTGTTGCATTCCGAATTGTGTCAGGACACAATTCATAACGCGACACATTGTGGTTTCTTTGCAATAATTTTTGCAGGAGCTGCTAGTGTGGCTTTTATCCAAAGAGGTCTTCCGGGAAAAAAGGTTTCCGTTAGCACTCTCATTCATCTCAATTGTAGTTGCTATTCTGGTGTGGGACACCTGGAATGTATCTAGTAAGAAACACAGCTAGTTTTGAATGGAGGAAGATGCATTGAAATAGTTAAAATAATTAACACTGGGTTATTCTAAACCCTGAGTATGAACAGTTTCACACTGCTCATAATTAAACTTGGATAAACAATTAATCCTGGGTATTCATAAAATTCTGTTTCACACTATCTCCTAAACCATGGGTTAACATTCTCACTTGCATATTAGCTATGTCAGTGCCATTGATTGGACAAATGCAGCACATAACTTTTTATCAGAAGTCTCTTGCTTTGTGTATCCTGTCACACCCTGTCCACACACACTGTGGACTGTTTATGTTGGTTTCTCCCTTCTGTGCCCATATATGGTCTTTCCTGTTCCTGTCCTTGTTAAGTCCTTATTGGTTAATCACCCACACCTGTCCTTGTATCATTAGCACCCCTATATATGTTGTATTCAGTTCAGTGTTTGTCGTCTGATCTTAAGGTTATGTTGGTGTGTGTTTCCCCTGCCGTTCCTGTCTGGATTTTCGTCTTCGTACGTCTTCTACACACAATTGTGACAGAAGATTGGACCATTAAAAGAAAGACAAGGATGGAAGTTGCCGCTCACTTCTCTGCCCAAGTCTGCAGAGATCTCCCATTTGTGGAGTATGCCCGGGAGTTCTGCGGGCTGGCAATGTTGTCAGGGCTGGATGATGCCACCATCAACTCTCTGTTCTGGATTGGGGCCAATTACAACCGCCCTGTGGACCTCCCAGACACCACAGGACTGATCTGGAGGGAAGGGATCCTCCGGTGTCTGGAGAGTGTCCGGCCCCAATCCAGAACCTGCCCGCCGGCCGATCAGCACCCAGAGCCCAGCCAACCCACACCCCGACTCGCGGAGCCCGAGCCCGAGCCCACCGCAGACAGAGAGCCAGAGCCGAGAGCAACAGAGCCATTGCCAAGGGGAGCCACAGCGCAGAAGATCACTACGGAGCCTGAGCCAAACCCATCTGACCAGGTGCAAGAGCCGGCCACGTGGAACGCAACGGCAGATGGTTCAGTGGCGCGTGAGGGTGCTGTAGAAAGCACCGCCCACTGCACCGCCGCTGAGGGTGAGCGAAGTCTGGATCTGGGACATTTAGATATTAAATTTAGATATTAAATTGAATCGATTTCACTGAGGATATTTATGTGGAATGGGACTTGATCGAGTCCTGGACTCTGCCTCGGCCCTCCGACCCAGCAGCTCCACCCCGGCTCTCAGCTCCCTTGTCTCCACCGTCGCCCGTCGGCCCACTAGCTCCCTCGTCCCTCCGGCTCCACCTTGGTCGGTCGTCATCCCGCCATGGCCTCAGGACTCCACTCCTCCAGCTGCGCCTCGTCGCTCTGTCCCACCGGCTCCATTGTGCTCGTCACTCCCTCCAGTTCTGCCTCAGTCCTCTGTCGCTCCGGCTCCGCCACGGACCTCCGGATTTTCGGCTCCACCCCGGTCGCCAGAGCCTTGGGTTCTGCCTTGGCCGTCCGGATCCTCGGTCGCCCTGGATGATTGGCTCTCTGCCTCGGGCTCCACCTGCTCCACCGCCGTCGGTCAGCCCCCTGGAGTCATCAGCCCTTCCTCCACCATGGCTCCTCCCTCCGTCAGCTCCGCCATGGGCTACCATCTTGGCTGCGGCCTGGGTCTCGCCTGGCTCCTCCTGCTCCGAGTCCATTCTGTCTCCTTCCTGGCTCCTCCCTCCGTCTGATCCATCCTTGTTTATATATTGCCCTTTACTCAAGTTTTTCCTGAATGGACTTTTTGGAATAAGAATAGCATCCCGTTAAGAATAACAGTACAGCTCATGTTTTCCATCACCATTTGATATTTTTCCCCTTAAAAGATAAAACAGCTGTTTATACAACGTGTTGTGTTTCTGTGACTGTCCAAAGTTAAATGAGGCACACGATTGGGTATCTGTTGCTAAGCATATTTCCGTAACCTTTTAATACCACATTGTTTCATACTACACAACTCTGTTACTACAATGCAGTTGTTAACACTGCAAAAGCAAAAGCTTAAAGTTTAATAACCTCTTTGAATCTAAATTACAAATGTGAAGTATTTCTTTTCACCAGGTCGAAAGTGGGGTTTAGAATGATGATACCCAGGGTTAAGCACATTGTGAACAGCCCTAAAGTGTAGCTAAAGACTGCACCATGTCAACGCATTATGTTTTGCAAGCTAACCACTCAGTGTACTATCTTAACACACTGCTAACTTAGGCTAAACCCCTTAGGGTCCTAATGGGACTCAACTTAAAGGGATAATTCACCCAAAAATGACAATTCTGTCATTAATTACTTAGAGCATCATTAAAATAGTAAATGTGACAACAATTTATTCTCTTCCATGTCAGTCTTTGACACATGTTCATGAGATTACCATGATGCATGCATGTGCATCCCTTTGAATGAAAACAAGACGTCAGACATCAGAACACCAGCTTCTTTGTATTCTTGTAGCTTCATATCATTACGGTTGAATCACTGATGTCTCACAGACTATTTTAATAATGTCCTTACTAACTTTCTGGGCCTTGAATGTGTCAGTTGTATTGCTGTCTATGCAGGGTCAGAAAGCTCTTGGATTATATAAAAAAATATCTTAATTTGTGTTCTGAAGATGAACGAGTGTCTCACGGGTTTGGAACGACATCAGGCTGAGTAGCCTAATTAATGACAGAATGTTCATTTTTGGGTGAACTCTCCCTTTAATGGGTGGGCCAAATTTTTCATGACAACAATAGTTTGAAGGTGAAGTTTTTTAAACTGTCATAGTATTTATAACTATCTACCTGAGCAATAATTACATCCAACACAGACATTTGAAGGTAACTGTATTTCTCCCTTGAGTACCAAAGTTTGTTGCCACAAAAGTGGCAAAAGAAAAGCCAAAAACATGAAAACTATGTACGTTTAAGGATTGTGTGTTGGCCAAGCATTTTCATGCGGTTATATACTTGCGCAGATTACATTTGTGGTCTTATCTACATCCACCACATTCTGCTGTCTGTGTGTGAGAGGTGAAATTGTGTTCTGGGGTAGGTGACTGTATCAAAACTGATCCGCTCGCAAACTGCTACGCATTCAATCCCACAGGAAGAGATACCGACAGATTTAATATTCAGTATGTTATGTATTCATCTGGATTTAAGACAAACAGCAGTGGCTCAGTGTTGGTTTTGCCCTACGGGACTGATTTGCTGTAATTTGCAGTGTGTAGAACTGCATAGATGAGCAGAGATGGAGAAGTCTGTTGCCACAGGCTTGTCATGTACACAGCTGTCTTAAGCTGATAGTGGTGGTTTGTTGATCACTTAGTAATTTTTCTCAATACTGTATTTGCACACTCATACAAATTAATACAACTTTGATACCACTGGGTTTCCACTGACTATTTTTTGACTGATCTAGCACACATAGAAGTTGTGTGTTGCTTTTACAAGTTGACATGAAATCAATCATTTACTTTCTTTATATGTGGTGCCCCTCTTATTATGAATGATTCATCATGGCGTCATTTTCATCAAAATGTAATAACTTGCTTCACCTCTGAAATGACTTTGATTCTTGCCTGTTGTCATCAAGGCGTCTTATTTTTCAACCTCTTTCTGTAACCCTGTTGTACAGAGACACTTTTCACCATCCAATCACATCATATCCATAGCATTTGGAATTTGCATGTTGCTAAGCTAACTTAGCATCAATAAGATTAAAAGAAAAATGCAAATATTTGGTGAAACTGTATTTTTAGTTAGATGGAACTATTTTCAATTTACGTTTTATTAATGGATGTAGTTTATATATAATTACTATCATTATTTTTTACCATCTGCCATCTAGAATGACTGTTTTCTCCAACTGAACTCATTCCAGTGCATTCTGAGATTGCATTTTTCAATACATGCAAAGCTACCTTTGGCCAAAAAGCCAGTTTGGCCAAACTAAAGCATCTCAGTTTAAAACATAATTTTGCTGCCCACCTTTTGAAACAATCTTTGTATTAGAAGTGTGCCTACACCCCATTTCACTTTGATAATGTGACATATTACCAAGTCTACAATAAGAAAAATGTTCAGTGAGGTAAAACAAGGAACTACATTGGATTGGAACCAAGTAGATTGTGAAAAGTGGGGTTTTCCACATAAGAATGGAACCTGATTTAAATGCAGGTGTTGTTGTCCACTCCCCTCATTAATCCCAGCACCCAGTGTTGTTCACTGTTGTCCAGGGAGGTCCAATCATGGTCCTGGAGGGCCAGTGTCCTGCAGAGTTTAGCCCCAACTTGTCCTATACCATACCTGCCTGGAAGATTCTAGCAATACTGAAGACCTTGATTAGCTAGTCAAAATGTATTTGATTAGTGTTAAAACTACTGTAGTTAAACTCTGATTAACAGTGGGCCTCCAGGAGCAGGACTGGACATTCCTGAATCAGTTAAGGATACTCAAGCATGATGGCATCATTTTCCAATACTTGTGAAGTAAGTGTGCCTGTAGCCCATTTCACTTTGCTGATGTGACTTTATCAAGTGTACAACAAGAAAAATTTTCGGTCAGAAAAACAAGGAACTACATTGGACTGGGATTGACTGGATTGTGAAAAGTGGGGTTTTCCATGCCAGAACAGAACCTGATTTGAATGTGAGTGCTGTGAACTACTTCCCTCATGAATCCCAGCACCCAATGTTGTCCAGGGGTGTCAAATCCTGGTCCCAGAGGGCTGATGTCTTGCAGAGTTTTGCCCCAACTTGTCCCATACTGTACATAGTGGAAGATTCTAGAAATCCTGAAGACTTTGATTAGCTAGTTCCAGTGTGTTTAATTGGTGTTGCATTTAAACTCTGATTGACGGTGGCCTTTGCAGGACTGGACATTCCTGAATCAGTTAAGGATACTCAAGCATGATGGCAACAAGTCATTTTCCAATATTTGCAAAGCTACCTTAATTTGGCTGCAGTTTTGCCAGTGGTGTCCAGGGGTATCCAATCTTGGTCCTGGAGGGCCTCCAAAGATAAACCCCAACTTGTCCCATACCATACCTGCC
This sequence comes from Labeo rohita, assembly GCF_022985175.1. NCBI lineage: Eukaryota > Metazoa > Chordata > Actinopteri > Cypriniformes > Cyprinidae > Labeo > Labeo rohita. The sequence goes on from NC_066892.1 coordinate 23,390,675, forward strand.
TGAAAGATTCTAGCAATCCTGAAGACACTGATTATCTAGTTGCAAAAAAGCTAACTTAATTTGGCCAAAACTAGGCATCTTATATTTTGCTGGCTACCTTTTTGGTAGCCATTTCACTTCACTAATGTGACATATTATCAAGTGTACAATAAGAAAAATGTTCAATCAGATAAACAAGGAACTACACTGAATTGGGATTGACTGGATTGTGAAAAGCAGGGTTTTCCCATGCCATAATAGAACCTGACATAAATGTGAGTGTTGATTAGTGAACTTGATTAGCTAGTTCAAGTGTGTATAATTGGTGTTGGAGTTGAATGACTCCAATGACTCTGACTCTGAGCGGCCCTCCAGAAGCAGGACCGGACATTCCTGAGTCAGTTCACTTCCAGAACAAAAAACAGATAATTTACTCGCTCCTTTGTCATTCAAGATGTTCATGTCTTTATTACTTCAGTGGTAAAGAATTATTATTTGAACAAGTTTGAACTTCCAAAATGAAGTTTCAATGCAGCCTTAGAGGGCTCTAAACAATCCCAGCCAAGGAAGAAGGGTCTTATCTAGCAAAACGATTGGTCATTTACTAAAAAAATTACAATTTACATGCTTTTTAACCTCAAATGCTCGTCTTGCGTAGCTCTGTGTGAACTCTATGTATTCCGTTTCAAGACAGTTCCTCATATCTCATTTTCTTCTCCATTTTCTGATTTTTTTTCTCAAAAAACTTTACTAAAGAAAGAAAGACAAGAACATCTTGGATGACAAGGGGATGAGTTTTTGTTCTGGAACTCAACAACACCTTTAAGGATACTCAAGCATGATGGCATCAAGTCATTTTCTAATACTTGCGAAGCTACCTTAATTTGGCCAAAACAAGGCATCTCGAATTTTGCTGCCTACCTTTTGATGTTTTAATGTGTGTGCCTGTGGCCCATTTCACTTCGCTAATGTGGCATATTATGAAGTGTACAATAAGAAAAGTGTTCAGTCAGAAAAACAAGGAACTACATTGAATTGGAATTGATTGGATTGTGAAAAGCGGGGTTTTCCCATGCCAAGATAAAACCTGACCTGAATGTGAGTGATGTGGTCCACTTCTCTCATGAAACTAAGATTTTTTTTGGCTGCAATTTCACCAGTGATGTCCAGATGTGACCAATCCTGTTCCTGGAGGGCCATCCTCCAAAGATAAGCTTGTCCCATCCCTGGTGAAAAGCACAGCATATGTTGGTTAGGTATGTTTTGAAGCATGGCTGCTGACTTGAGCTGGTCCTAAGCTGCTCCGGAGCAGGAGCTAGTTGCTTAGGAACAGCACATGAACAGCTAAGAACCAGCTTAAACCAGCTCATGAACAGCTAAGCACCAGCTTAAACCATCTCAAAACATATCAAACATATCAAACCAGCAGCCATGCTTCAAAACATACCATACCTTTTCAACAGGAAACTATACCATACCTGCCTGGAAGATTCTAGCAATCATGAAGACCTTGATTAGCTAGCTCAGGTGTATTTAATTGGTGTTGGAGCTAAACACTGAAGGAAAGTAGCTCTCCAGGAGCAGAATTTAACATTCAACATTGCTCAAAGATTACAAATTATTTTTGTTCAGTAAATAATGACACAGTACAATTTGTCATGTGTTGTTGTTCATCTGAGGTTTTATTTTTGAAATTTTGAAGACCAGCCAAGGACCAGTTTTTTTTTTTATGATGTCCTGATACGGAAAACCATGGAATTCAGTATGGTGTCCTAACTTTTTCACATGACATGCGGAAAAGCTGACTGTGTTTGTTTAATTCAAAATCTTCGCTTCGTTCGAATTTGGAAAATAAAATAAAATGGACTGAAATTTGCCTGTTGAATATTATACATCATATTTTTAAACAGATTAAATATTTTGGAAGTGAATTCTGGAAGGTAAATATGAATTATTGAATTTTTAATTATGAAAATGTGTGTGAAATATTTTAAATTGAAATATTCACAGCTTAAATAAACAACTATGTTACATTTCAGGACCTAAAAATGCAAACCCTGGAAATGCAAGGCATTAAAATGCAAGCACTGTTAATGCAATGCATTATTTTTTTTCAGTTGTGCTATCCAGCATGCATTTTTGTTTCAAAGACATATGGCATTATTTTTCTTCCATAGTCCTGATTTCATATTGAAAATAGGCAGCTCACTAGGGGCTGGATCTGAGCTTGTGTGTGTTTGTGAGAGGTTAGGTTGTGTGGTCCACTGCCATTTCAAATCCTCTACATTTAATGGCTTAAACCCCTCTTGCCTGCCAGCATAAATATTCATCGTAGGTCATATTAACTACCAAATCGAATACGTTATCCGACCAGGTATGATCCGTGCCAGCTGAGCATCTTCTGCAGTTCCGAGAAGTTCGCAAAGGTCAAGCGTTTGTGCATCTGGCCAAGTGCCCGTGCTCTCACGGAGCCCAGAGACCGGACAGCTCAATGCAATCAGACCACTGTTCCATTAGCTTCACCCGGTTCTCCGCCCTTCCCGCTGCGGGACACGGCAGGCCATTTCACAGCTAAATCAGACAGCTGTACGGCAATTACCATCAGCACAAATTTACCTGCACACACATCTCGCGGCCCAAATCTACCGCCTGTCTCGTCCCACTCGCCTCGCACTTACCTCCCTCTCGCTCATTTTTATCTCAAATCCATTCTGTCTCTCTCTCTACCCTATTTTCCCTCTCAGCTACCTGCCTCAGCTGCAATTACACTGCAAACTTGATTCGCGGGAAGTGCTGTCTGTGGGGGCTTGCAATGAGTTAAGTGCACTTTACAGAGGGCTTTGTTTTGTCTGGTTGTTTGAGGTGTTCATCATTGGGCATGACGCATTAGTCAGCTATTATTGGGAAGACGGTCAATTTGGCACAGTGAATTGTGAGCTGAAACAGTCACATGCACCAGTTTCTGTAGACTGCGGCAGGACGTTGAGATGCAAAGAAAGCCTCGTGCCCATCCTCCATGGTTTTGGCCTCATTTTTACAGTTGTTAGTGCCATTAAATCAGAGCTCAATTAAAAACTCTTGCTCTCAGATCTGCACGGTTTTTGATAAAGGGCAAACGGAAGAGCTGCATTTGAATTGCAGAGGTATGTTCTTTTGATTTGTCTCTGTGAATTCCGCCTGCTTATCCCACTGCTTATCTCAAACCATACGAGACGAAGACTTTTAATGAGTTATTTTATTACGTTCTCTTCAGAGTCTTTCCCCACCGGCAATCTCACCTTTTAATATCCCGGCTTCTCTGCCTACAAAAGAATATACCGAGGCAGAAGCTTATCTGGATTTAAAATGCATGTATGATAATACGGAGGGTTGAAGCTTCTCCCTGGCACTTTTCAGAGTCTTTATTGGGGTTGGGCAGTAGGAGGTGACAGTATGATGGTGTGTTATTTAATATGTACTGGAGGTACTTTCTATCTGCTTAAGTGCTTCAAATATTCTGAAAGGGTCCAGCTTTGTTTTCATGCTTTTAGCTGGTGAAGTTGATCCCGTGCTGCAGAGAGAGGTCACTTGTTACCTAGGTGTCCTAATTAAGATTCACATTTTCTCTTAAATCAATTTAGGATGCAATGTGATATCAATCTAAATTAAAAATACAGTTAAAAAAAATGCACTTAACTTCCATGGAAGTTTATAGACAGAGCATCCCACTGGAATAAACATTAAAATACACATTATTTTAAATGCATAGCCACACACTTCTGTTTTATCATACTAGTGCAAAGTTATATAAAATATCTTAAGTTGTTTCATGACCATTTTTAACAAGCACAAGGATGCCAGAAAATGATGTAATTGAACATATAAGTGGGTAGATGACAAATGGGCAGTAAAAAAAAATTTTTTTTTTTTTTTTTTTTTGTAAAAGTGACAGACCGCCTTCAGATTTTTCCGTCATTGATTAAAAAAAAAAAAAATTCTGTTAGTGATGGATAATTTTGGTTAACATGACCTCTGGTGTGAAGTCTGAACTCTGAGAAAATATAAATAAATACATTTTCTGTCACACCATAGAACATTTCAGCCTTTTGTGTCCATTAATGACTTTGCTATTCCAAGCTAACCTGTCATTAGTGGTTTGCAGGACACGTTTGCATAATTTTCCATGATTATGTAGTTTAGCATACAGTTTTTAATGAAAAAATGTCACGTCAAAAGAAAACAAAATGTAACACTTTTTAGTGCTTCCAAAAAAGTTAAATATTTGAACAACTCTGAGACTAAAATTGACCATGTGCACATGTCATGGGCTTGACATGTAGGGTCCTTCAACTAATAAACATTTTTTTCTGGAATTGGCTGATTTAAAATCAGGATACGGTGTTACACCATAGGACATGGTTTTCAGAGACAAAATGTATCAAGTTCCTACACTTTCAAAAATATATAAATGAAAAAAAAAAAAAAAAGATCACCATTTACTAAAATAGACACTTGTAAAAGTTGTAATTTATTGAACCATGCTTGAGACAGTCACACCATAGGACAATTTTGACATTTGGCTCAAAAAACAAAAACAAAAACAAAACAAAAAAAAAAAAAATCCAATAACACTGCAGCTTTTATAAAAACAGTTTCGTGTAGGACAAAGCAATGTTTAATGATTTACAGCATTTTAAATAACGACAATATTAATTAAATTCATTTTTATCTTGTGGGACAGTGAAAATGCCATGTCACGTCAAGTAAACGTCAAGAAGTTCTGAATCTAGAACAAAATGATCTGCCTAGATCTGCTAGAAGGACAATTTAGACTTCCAGAACTTTGGCAGAAGTGCAAATATTGATAGATACTATGTGTAAATGGCACAAAAAAAAAAGGTTATTCTTTGCACTGAGTATAAATAGACACACAGGAACTTGGCAACTTAAAGGGATAGTTTATCCAAAAATAAAAATCCTGTTATAATTTATTAACCCTTATGTTGTTCCAAACCTCTATGATTTTCTTTTTTCTTTTGAATGCAAAAGAAGATATTTTGAAGATTGTAGGTCACCAAACAGTTGCTGATAGCCATCGACTTGAAATAAAAGAATGCAAGAAATTCATACAGGTTTGAAACAACTTGAGTGTGAGTAAATGACAGGATTTTCATTTTTAGGTGAACTATCCCTTTAAGCAACACTTTCTTCCCATTTCTTCCCATATTTCATCTTAGTGCTTTAACAAAACTACATATTTGCTGTGCATGCCCCATAGACTTCCATTGTAAATGCACTGCAATAGCATAAAATTAAAGTAATTTGCGGCTATATATTTCTTTTTTACAAACTGAGGATGTGTCTAGGGATGACAAATACTTTTTGTGATAATCAAAACCAAATATAGTTTTAACTCGGAACATATCTATACTGCAACAAACTTTTAACAAGGAATTTAACAAGTTTTGGGCAAGAATATCTAATATGCTTCCAGGATAGGACATGTTTGAACAGATATCAGAAGAGTGTCTGTCTCTTTCCTGCTTGTATATGTGTGCTTGATGCATTGTTAATGGTGGCCTCTAGAACCTTGCTGCAGCCAATGGACTGTAGCACTCACCTCTCACATGCTTGTTAGAGCTGATGGTGTGAGTTATTGGTGTACTGCTGAACTGACAGCTATTTTCTTTCCTGTTCCTGCTGGGCTGACCCATTTTCCCTGCCACAAGCTTGCTTCATCGTCCTCTGATGATATTTTATTGTTTTCCATACAGACTCCCCTCGCTGACTTTGTGCAGTCACCTCTGTGTTTTCAGCTCTGGGTTTCTGGTGTGTCTGCATTCTGTATTAACACTCCTAATGCTCATGCACTCAAGTACAGAATCTAAATGCAAATTCCAAAAATAAATATTTGATTTACTTGCACCATTGTTGTGGGTAATAATTGTTTATGAATGAGGATGTGCTGACTGATTAATTAAGGGATCCAAGTCAGTGGGGACATCAGACAAAAAGTTAGTTCAGCATCTTCAGCAAGTTGTCATTGTCGAAATGATGTTGAAACTTATAATGTATTTAGGTTCTTATTGGTATCTTTTTTCTGTTGCTTGATAAAAGCTTGCTTTATCTATCTATCTATCTATCTACCTATCTATCTATCTATCTATCTATCTATCAATTATAACAAGTCAGGGGTGTCTAATCCTGCTCCTGGAAGGCCACTGTTCTGTAGATTTTAGCTCCAACCCAATTAAACACACCTGAACAAGTTAATAAAGGTCTTACTAGGCATACTAGAAACTTCCAGGCAGCTGTGTTGAGGCAAGTTGGATCTAAACTCTGCAGGACAGTGGCTCTCCAGGACTGAGTATGGACAGCCCTGTTATAAGCTCTAATTTGGTGAAAAGATCAAAGCGATTGTTTCCATACATTGGAAAAGCATAATATCCCCATAGCAGATCTAGACAGGTGGTGCTGGAGGAGGTGGAGGGTTTCACAGGGGATTGCAATATTTGTTTGGAAAAGGCCTCTTGATGCAAGTGCACCTATGATGCTGCAGTGTATCTTCAGTGTTATTCATTAGCTGTTTATGTAACTTAATTTAAGGCTTGTTCATTCATTAAATGTGTAGAATGAGGAGTGTAAACTCATGGTATGTGTGTGTGTTCGAGGTTAAAAGCAAGGATGCTGCATACTGTACAAACTGCAGTAGAACAAGAGAGAGGAATTACAGACAGATTCAGTATGACAGAGGGAGACAGAAGGGAAAACAGAAAACTCACTGCTGAAGGAATGTGATCTCCAGCTGGTGTTTTGCTCATCACGGATGAGCAGCGGCATAAACTCATACATTTACATCAGCGCTTTGGGGACATGATAATATGAAACAAAAGTCATAAGGAATTTGTTTTGTGTTTCAAGCAAACAACCCCACTCTGAAATCAGAAAAGGAAAAGTTTCATGGAACTGACCACACTACACAACATTTTAGCATGAATTTTAGAGTTTATAATCCTCACTCTAGACCAGACCTGGGCATTTTACGGCCCCTGGGCCACATCCGGCCCTCTGGCTATCCTTGACCGGCACCCGTCAGGGTAATTGGTGAATTAAAAGTCAATCACAAATAGGTGTAATTATGTGCACGCAATACAACCGCACTGCTTTTATTTTCAAGGTGCTATTATTATTATTATTATTAACAATTTACGTCCTTTCGTGTAGCCGTATCTCAAATGTGTTCGTGGTCATATAGCTTTCAAGAAATGTGAGTTTGTCGTTAGCCGTAAAAGATTCCTTTTTTGTATACTTTTTTGTGTACTTTGTTATGCAGACCCAAAATGTGAAACTCCAGTCTTATTTGCATAGGCTAGAATTTTTATAAGTATTTGTAAAATATTGTATATTCAGCATATTTTACTTATCCTATTTTATCTTAATTATTTAATTTATAATTTAGTAATTAAAACGTTTTTTTTTTTTTTTTTAAAGCGACATCCGTTTCATTTTGATGGACAACTAATAATGATCAACAAGCCACATCAGTCCGTTAGATCATTTAAAGACGTCAGATAATTTATAAGTTCTAATTGCAACTGTATCGGATGTAAACTGGTCAATATTTATTTTAATAAACATGTGGAATGCACCTACTGCATGACAGAGAAGCGTCTGCGCGATCACTTGTATTTTTTCATGACAGCGAAACTGATTTTAGGACACGCTTTCTGCCATCTCTGTCTCCGAAGCGCGTCACAAAAAAAAGAACCGAAACTCATCGTATGACTGCCTCAAATACATGAGATATATCTATATATATATCTATAGAAAGTTTAAAATGTCTACTTTTAAACGAACAAATTCTAAATGAAATCAAATACCCCCTGATTATGTAATCTGTATGAAGATTGCATTTCTCTCTAAAGGTGCGTCCAGTAGTCTACGAGATGAGAGTCAGCACTGTGAATTTCATCTTTGCAGCTGACAAGGACACATAAACACTAGTGTATGAATAAATTAAAATATCATTTTTTTCATGCCATAATTATAAACATCAGGCGCCATTTGTCTGTGCTTTGTGGCAAACTTTATGCATGTGCTTGAGCGCGGAAAATAGTAAGATGTATTTCCTCAAAAAAAAAAAAACAATTTACTGAAGAAAACAAAAAAGTCCTATATACATGTGTTTTGTGAATTGTCAACATTTCTCAATCCGGCATTTATTCTTGCTTTTATCCTTATACTTTTCTCAGGGTTTTAGAAAAATATAAATAGATTGTACAAGTTATTGGTAATGAATACATTCTATGAGAATTTATGTTTCAGGTTTTGACTGCAAATATCAGATCCATAACACTGAAACTGCATCATGCTAATCTTTGAAATACTTGCTTTTTTGTACAAAGCTGTGATGGTAGTTTTTGAAACACTGCAAGTTTTTGTGAATGTTCATTAAATAGTGATATAAATATGTGCTCCTCATCTTCATTGTTTGATTGTAATGTTTCATTTAATGTTGTTTTATTTATTATTTTATATATATATAAAGAGATAAAAAATATATATTGGGCAGAACTGAGTTAAGTGCATTGGTCCGGCCCTCTGCAACCGCCCAAGTTTATCATGTGGCCCCTTGGGAAAATTAATTGCCCACCCCTGCTCTAGACACTTTATTTTATAGCATTTCAAAGTATGTTAAAGGTACACATCATTTGTCAACATTCTTCACCAAATTAAATGAAAGTATACATTTCTGTGGATTTCCATTCATTCTCCCATGTTTGACAAAGTTAGTCAATTGTAAAATGTACAATTTAGACATATTTCAGCATTAAAAATGTACAAATATCTGCATATTTTAGCTAAAAAACATCAAATATTTACAGATCTTTTATATCATTAAGATATTCGTATCTGTCACAAATCTGTTCCTGAACGTCTGTCTGCTTGCCACCAGAGGTTGCTTTGACATTCACATTACACTGCTACACCACACCCCGGACTACGTTCCCCATCAGCCATTGTGGCTATCACCTGTGTCCAGTCAGAGACACTATTTAAACCCCGGACTTCCTTTCACTAGTCGCCGAGTATTGGTTTGCATTTAGCACTAGTTGTGTGTTAGCAACTGTACGGAGCCTCAAAGTCAGTTTGTGTTTTCTAGTTTAGTCTAGTTCTTGTTCCTACTCATTCGAGTCTTGTATCTACGCCTTATTATATCGTCTTGTCTGTTTCGCTGCCAGCCTTTTGGAACTCTCGCCTGTCTTTTTGGATTACTCTATTTCCTCGCCCCTAGGATTATGTTCGCCACTGATTGACCCTCGCCTGTGTATCGGAATACTCTTTTGTGTTGCTGTCTGTACTCCTGTATGCCGTTGCCTGACCCTGCCTGTTTGACCATGTTTTTGTCGATGTCCCTAAATAAAAGTTTGCAATTGGATCCGCCCGCTTCATGTCCCATGTCTCGCTCCGTAACAGTATCAGTGCATTTTTATAATTTTATCAATAAGCAATTTAGATTTTTAGACCCCTTACACAATCTGTTACGAAGCAGGCGAGAGCCAATGAGCGTTTGATTATCCTGCTGTAAAACTTGTCGTTTTACTCAACATTTGAATTCGTAAAGAATGCGTCAGTGTCGGTATTGAGGCTTACGGTCGCCAGACTCGCTGCTCAGGATGCAGATGAAGATCGCTGATCGCTGTTCCTCACAGTTTACAATACCAGGACGGAAGATCAGAGTTTCCTCACAGTTGTATGGATTCTGAAGATTTGGATTACAGTGCACAAATAAAATTGATTCCTTTTGTAATTTTGTTTAGTTTTTGGCATATTTTATGGTTCTGTTGTCAGTCACAGCCTGTCGGAGAAAACGCTTTTTGTGTCCCATGGCAAACAAAATAAATATTGCATGAATGGTTAAATGGTTGCAGAAATGTTACTAATTTTAAGGGTTCAAAGTGTAGTTTTTAAACATTGTGTAGGCCTATTCTTGGAAACGAGTTGAACTGTGTGGTACTAATAATGCACGGGAGATGAGAACATTTTTCCCGAGTTTAATAAATGCCTCACGCGTCGATTCTTTTGTCCACATACATGGTGATCGTGCGAGGAAAAACGTACACAAGCATGTATCCAACTCAGGTCACAAACAGAAATAAATAACATAAAGATGTCGGTAGAGTGAGTCATCTCTTCACCTTTCCAGAATGTACAGACAAACGTTATGCACATGCGCAGTTGCCAGTCTGCAACAAAACTACGTAAATGCTCTAGTGGCTGTTACAACATCATATGCCATTAACCGTGAGATCACTTTGTAGTACAGTTAGTAAAAGTATTACAATACCAGGACGGAAGATCAGGCTGTTGGTGTTTGGCTGCCATTCTCGCTCTGTCTGCACAGCGTATGTGAACGTGCTGATGACTTATCCTGTCTGCGCGAACAATGTCGCAGAGGTATGCAAATACATATTTGACAAGCAGGTAGGAAAGGACAAACATTTCTTGGTGCTACGCCTTCCACAGAATATATAAATACAGAGAAATACATCTAGACCACTTAACTTAATGATTGCGGGATGTGAAGAGACTTTCAACCAGCATAACAAAAAATGTTTTTAAAGACAATCACCTATTGCACCTTTAAGTAAAATACAAAGACACTGCCACGTAATTGCTATTCCTGGCAAAAGCGTAATTTTTAATCGACACCTGCCACATTGTTTCTTAACTTGGATCTTTGACAATTTAATAAATAAGATAGCATACCCTGTTAAAGAAGTCACTGCTCGCCATTGGTATGCAGGTTGTATTTCTACAGAGGGCATCCTGCATGAATAGCAGCATGGATAATTCATGTAGCCTACTGGTACTTTGTTTTTATATTACTTGACGGTGGTGTCTGTGTTTTCATTTGTTGTCACTTTTAACAGTTTGTTTTGTGAAGTTCAGAGTATATCTTTTTATCTAAAAATGATTTGTCAGTTGTCATCATTCTAGAGTTTTGTAGGCCTGGTGTGTCTAAATGACAGCATATAACAAAGAATCTTGCAAGAATGTTGCACGATGCTGTCTCTTCTAAAGGCATTATTTGTGTTTCAGTAGCACAAAATGTAAGGACTTGATTTGCAGATGTTTTGTCAGATATGTACTACATTAAAGTGGATTTGAAGATGACTATTGTTTTATTCAAATAAAGAACATTTGATTTGAATCGTCCACATGCTTCGCCAAAGTCCTCTCTAAATGCGTATGGGTATTCACCCAGTTGGATCCTGCAAAGCAGTGAAATCTGTTTATTTTGGTTTTATGAGTATTTTGTTGTGTTTGAAGACAAAATAAGCCTAGCATGCAATGTTTTAATTGTAATATTTGTTTGTTTGTTTGTTGATTGTTGGAAGAGCACTGAGGAAAAGCACATTTGGTTTACCTTTTAGTCTTTCAGTTGCTGTTGTGTTTTTATATCTCAAGATAGTTTGGTTGGAACAGAAAAGCAGACTGAATCTTTTTTGCAGTGACAGAAAAGTTTTAAGCGCAGAGCATATGTTGACATTTAACAAGAGAGCCCTGTGAAAGTATCAAGCAAATAGGACAAGAAAATATTTTGTGTGTGTGTGTGTTCGACCACTAAGTGGGTATATGAGATATCACCTATATATTTTTTCCTATTTATAACTTGTTTGGGTTACCATTAAAAAAACAAAATCACATACATACAGTTACCTACTGTCAGGCATTACTGGAATTTTCAGTGAGTCTGGGCTTTAGAGCTTTTTGAAAATAAACAACAGAGTTGGGTTTGACTAGACAGAAAGATAGCCTTGTAGAACAGCATATCATCCTTGCTGCGACTTACTGTATGGTGGTGGATCTGTAATTCTGTGGGGCTATTTGTCTTCGAAAGGCCTTGGACAACTTGTTAGTATCATAAACCCTGACAAGTACCAGTACATACTACATCAACACCTGACTGACTGACTCTGTCAGAAAGCTTAAACTGGATCTTCCAGCAGGAAAATGATCCAAACACACCTCAAAATGAATTGGTTCAGTGCCCACAGAATGGGCATTGCAGTCTCCTGAGCCAAACCTTCCCAGAACACCTGTAGGATAAGATGAAGAGGTTTTAACACCATATAGCTGTTTTACTTTTACTGTAAGAAATAAAATGTAGAAAAAAATATATCAATGCACATAATTTCTTGTCTTGTTTACTTTATACTTTTACAAGCATCTCTTGTTAAATGTCAACTGCACATGCTCTGTGGTTAAATCTTTTGTTACTTCAAAACAGATTCAGTCTGCTTTTCTGTTCCTACCAAACACAGATAGAAAAAGTCATTTTGAGATATGAAAATGACAACAGGCTGAAAGACTAAAAGAAAATCAAACATGCTCTTTCTCCTGCACATGATTGATTTAAATAATGCACAGCTCCATCTTTTTATACACTGTAAAATGTTGCCAGCATTCGCCTCTGTAGAGCTGACCTTTGAGTTACACATCTACACAAGTTTTTATAGTGATACAGCTTCCAAATGTTCTCATTAAAATTGATATAAACAATTATTTTGAAAGCCATACTCATTTATTTGCCATCGCACAATTAAGACAAATAATTATAAAGATATTATCTACAACCTCACATTAAGTTCAGAAATAAAACATTCAGATTATATATTTTATTTTCACCCAGAATGATGTCAAGACTTATTTTGCTTGCTTACTTGTTTTGTCAACCACCCACTGAGATGATCTTAATTGATCAGAAGTGTGGTGAGAAGTTTTGAGGTGCATAAAATTGTAAACTTCTCACTGTGTTTAACTGAATGATTGCTACAGTGGTTTGGCACATATAAATATCTAATTTGCTGGCACAAATAGTCGCCCACCTTTAAACATTAACTGGCAATGAGAAGGGCTTTGCTTTCTACATTGAGGGAAGAGATTAGCACTGCTGTAATAATAAGCTCATTTGTGTTCTTCCTCGCCTCTGAGCAGGAATAACAGGCCGGCGTGTTGAATGAAGACAGCAGAACTAATCGCGTTTGATGGCTCGGCTGGCAAAGGAGGATAATGAGTGTTTGTGCATGGACACAAATAAGGTGTCCTCCTGTCTCTGATCATCTGCTCTTTTCTGATCTGAGTTATCAGTCTATCTATCTGTCTATCTATCTATCTATCCACTGAAATCAAATAAAATATAAAAGCTAGCTAGTTTTCAAGTCAATATTTCAAAATGTAATTTAGTTTAAATTGATGTATTAAAATAGCAAACTAAAACAAAAATCAAAAACTATATAGACATTTTAAAACAATAAAAACTCCAAATAAATTAAAAAACAAAAACTAAAATAAACACAAACTATAATATAAATATAAAAATACATTTTATATTAAAATGTTAACTAAAATAACACTGATATGTAAATAAATTTAAGATGTTGATCTTAACACATTCCAACTTTTTTTTTTTTTTTTTTATTTTAGTATAAATGTTATTCATGACTTGTATGTGAACAAAGTTTTTTCCACAAACTTCATGCAAATTTGTGTGAATGCTCAGTAATTGAGAATGTCTTACGTGTTTTTTTTTTTTTTTTTTCTGCTTTCACTAAACACATTTCTCAGTACTTCTCAAAAATATTTTCAGGTCACTTTTTCAAAAATTTTCACCTGAACAACTTTCCACATCACTTAAAGGAGAAGTTCACTTCCAGAACAAAAATTTACAGATAATTTACTCACCCCCTTGCCATCCAAGATGTTCATGTCTTTGATCATGATCTTCAGTCTATGAGAAATTATGTTTTTTGAGGAAAACATTTCAGGAATGTTCTCCATGTAGTGGACTTATATGGACTTAAAGTTTGAACTTCCAAAATGCAGTTTTACTGCAGCTTCAAATGACTCTAAACAATCCCAGCCGAGGAAGAAGGGATTTATCTAGGGAAACGATCGGTCATTTTCAAAAATTGACAATTTATATTGTGACGAGTTGACTGCCTCCCCCCCTTATTGTCAGCTGCACCCCGTCGGTAATCGCCGCCCTTCACCAGGCTCCCGACGGGAAAGGTCTGGCGGCGTGTGATGAGGCACACCTGATGTGAATGAAGCCTCATCACCGCCGCTGTTAAAATGCCAGCGCGCCTCTCCTCAGGAGACCGGTCTCTTCCCCGTGCATGCACGCTGGTGTCCTCGTGGGTCCAGGAAGGGGTGAAGAGGGAACCAGCGCCGCAGGACGAGTTGCCGGACCCCGCGGGTCCGGATGAGGAACCCGTAACGGCTGACGGGCCAGGATGCCGGGCCGTGTTATCCCCCAGAAGCGCCGCGTAGGTGGAGGAGGACGATGCCGCTAGAGAAGCCGCCGCCCCTCGCACCCCGGACCTGAGCGGGGAGCGCGTGCGGCCGCCGGACTCCGCCCCTTACCTGGACCCTTCCCTTTTGGAACACTACCCCTCCTTCACGGAACCCCGTCACTTCGAGGACACCAGATCCCCCTTTTGTTTTGGACACTTTTTCCCCCTTTTTGGACACTTTGTTTTATTGTTTAATAAAAGCCTCTCCGAGGCCTGACGTCACGCCCACTGTGTCTGTCGCTTTGCTCCGCCCCCGTGACAATATACTTTTAACCTCAAATGTTCATCTTGTCTCGTCTCTGCGATACGCATGCATAGAAATCAGAAATCAGAATCAGAATCAGAAATCAGAATCAGAATCAGAAAGAGCTTTATTGCCAAGTGTGTTCACACACAAGGAATTGGTCTTACACATAGTCTGTGTATTCCGCGTCAATACAGTTAGGGTATATTGAAAAGCTCCTGTCTCGTTTTCTTCTCCAGCGTCAAAATCATCCTACATAGCTGTTTTACCTTTTTTTCTGTAAAGGCCGTTTGATCTTTTTTGCATATTTTGTATGTTCAATTCAATTCAATTCAATTCAAATTTATTTGTATAGCCCCTTTCACAATACGTATCGTTGCAAAGCAACTTTACAGTGAATTCAAGTTTTTACAATATATTAAGTAGTAGCTTACTAGTGGTGACTATGTCAAGTTGATGTACATATGGCAGAGATGTGTGGTAAAGATCAATTAATGATGTAATTAAGCAGACAAAGAACACTATAGTAGCAAAATTCGGTAGTGCTGTATGTTGCTTCAGGGGGGCACATGGCAAGTCCATTATATGGAGATAATTCCTTTTTTTTTTTTTCTTAAGAAACATAATTTCTTATCGACTAAAGAAGAAAAGACACTAACATCTTGGATTTCAAGGGGGTGAGTAAATTATCTGTGAATTTTTGTTCTGGAAGTAAACTTCTCCTTTAATTTCACATTAATAATGCACTAAAACTAATAAAGTGCTTCATACATGTCTCAAATCATACTTCCATAACACTAGCAATATCTAACAACTAACAATTATGTTTAAAATAATGCAATGTCTTGTAAAGTTTCTTTACAAAACAAAAATTGCACTCTCTGCTCTATACAATTATCACATGGTACTGTTACATGATCTATTGTAAAAAAAAAACAAAAAAAAAAAAAACGAAACAACAACAAAAACTTTGTTGCAACTTAAAAAAGTTTAAGAAAGAGTTTACTCAACTCAAATATTCAAGTTGTCACTTTGACTAAACTTAAAATTTTAATGAACACTTACTTTTAAGTTGAAACAACTTTTTTTTTTTTTAAGTGCATGTATACATTAAAATACAAAATTATTCCCAGAGTGTCCCTTTTTGTATACATGGTACTGAAATTGAAAAACTAACACAGTTGTGGATGTGTTCAGCTACATCTAATTATCTTGATTGCATTTAATTTTTTAGATTTTGAATATATTTCAATACGGTATTACTGTAGAAATGTAGCAAATTGCTCTTATTCATTTGGTTAATGTTAGGTTTTTAAATTAGGTTCTACAGTTTTGTAAAGAGTATACACAAACTGGTCTTTAGATACTCAAGAGTGTGTAGAGTGTGTAGTTGTGTCTAAATGAGAGAAGAATTCATGTAATTTGAAAGATGTAGTTATTGAATACATCTTGTGCCAATGCAGTTATAAATGATCTGCAGTTTAACCCTTATGTCTGTGCTGTTGTGTTCACTGCGTGGAGATTTTAAAAAGTGATCTAAGTATTGAGACATGGGAAGAACTGTAAAACCAATCAATTAATTTTTAAAAAGACTTAAAAAAGTTGCATCCAATCTTGAAGAAAAAAAGATGTAGCAATTTATGCAGCCAGCCTTCGGGTTATTACACTGGCTGACATTTTGCTGTACCTGGTTTCATTAAGATATTGACATGTTTTAGTCAGAGCTCTGGGTGTTTGTGATAATGTTAAATGGACCCTAAACTACAACCAGCCAAACCAGAAATGAAATGCACAATATGCTTACAGACAAATGCTTTCTTTCGTTCAGAGCACGCGCTGGTGCATATGCACTTAGTTGTCATGACAACAATACTTTAATGACTATCCCGAGTAGGGAGAAATCACATTGAGCCTTATTCCTTTTCATGGAGTGACTGATTTGAATGGAGAGATGGCCACTTGTTGTGGTCTCACTAGTTGGGGTCTTTCAGAACGCTCATTATGGGAGACTAATTAATAGCAGGACACTGACTGGAAATGTGAATGTGAAACCTGCCAAAAAGCTGCATATGTTATCACTTGTATGTTTTTGTATGCAAAAACACTTACACACTTAAAGTATGCACAAATTCTCAGCATGGGTCTGACAATAATTGTTACACTATAACTACAGCATAAAGGCTTTTGTAGTGGTGTAAAGTATTTTTACTTTTTTTTTTTTTTTTTACTGTACTTATCTAAGTATTCTTATTTTGGACTACGTTCCAAAGCATAATATCATACTTTTTACTCCACTATATTTTATTAAAAAAGTCATTCCTCGTTTCGAAACTAAAGTTGGACAATTGGTGAATGAGCTGATTCCTTCACAAACCTGTTGAATTGGTTCAGAAATTGCACCGAATGATGCATTTGTGTATAGGACTGATCCAGTTGCAGCTGTTCTTGAGTCAACAACATTTTCAAAAAAAGAAAATGCATATGCAATAAGGTCAGCTGCAAAAATAACTTGCTAATTTTTAACTGCATGCAAGTCCTTACAGTAGTTATTTTCTTTTAAGCTAAACTAGTATGTTTGCATAGCATTCCATTTTTGCCAAACGAGACATCTTTACATTGTATTTTATGTGTTTTGTCGACACACATTTCCACACATTTTGTTTTTCCTCATTTTTTAATTACAATGGTATAGAATTTCACTTGAATTATCAGTCACTTATTTTGCTCAGTTATTTAACTCACAGTTCTGACTTCTTTTCTCAGAATTGCGTAATATCAGCTGGCAATTGCGAGTTAAGTCAGAATCATTAGATATAAACCTGCTATTGCGAGACATAAAGTCAAAGTTCAATTTTTTTCTAAATTTTTAATTTGTTTTTTTCTCAGAATTGCATGATGTAAACTCACAATTGCGAGAAATAAAGACTTTTTTTTCTTGCAATTGCAAGTTTTTTTGAGGGGGAAAAAGACTTTTCTCAGAAAAAGCTGAAGATGTTCTCAGAATCGCGAGTTTATATCTCACAATTCTGACTTAACTCGCAATTGCGTGTTATAAAGTCGTAATTCTATGAAAAAAGTCACAATTGCTAGATGATAACTCACTATTCTGAGAAAAAGTCACAATTGCAAGATATAAACATGCAATTCTGAGAAAAAAAAGTCAGAATTGAGCTTATATCTCGCATTCCTGACTTTATATCTCATACATTTACTGAAATAATATTATATTGGGGTGTCTGTACTTTTATTCACATGCTTATTTTATGTACTTTGCCTACCACTGGGGAAATCTAAACTCTAGCTAAATTATTCATTATCATAAAATGAAAATGTACAATTATATGACTCTGTATTGATTATTATAATGGCTTTGCACAACATTAAAACAAAATGTGCAAATGCAGTAATATAGTACTCTACACATGTTATTGACTAACCTTAATCTAAAGTATAGAGGAGAGTCATGTGACAGTAGTCTCTGCTTCATTTCTCTGTCCAAAAACAAGTCCTTGGCCTGAGAAAGGTTGTGGACCCCTGTCTTAACACAGACTCTTTTCTGATTGTGTGTGTGCGTAATACTCCTTTCATAGGAACTCCCATTCGGCAGATTTCACGGCTTGGCGCACACAGGACTGATATGCCCATTTGCCTGGTATTTTCAGCAGCGCTGCCGTGCTGGAGTGTAGAGCAGAGTTTTGCACCGTGACAGATCAGCCCCAACACTTAAACACACACACACACACACACACACACACACACACACACACACACACACATAAACAATGTGGCATTTTTGTGTGTAAATGCACCTGGAAAACTGGTGCATATGCACAAATACACTTCTAAATTGTCTGTCTGTGATAAATGGCGAGAGGTGATGGTTCAGACATTATTTTGGATAAAGATGGTTGGACTATAAAATCATCATACAGCTCAATGTGATGATCAAAAGAAAACTACAACAACAACAAAAACATTTTTGGATAAATAAATTTGCTAGTGTGTCACTGATAGGAAGGCTAAGACAGAATCTGCAGATTTTCTTGGATTTTCTGTGCTGATTTTTGGGAAAAATCAGTAAAATTAAATTAACATTAAATATTTTCCTCCACAGCCAGGTTGTCAGGTCCCAGACAAATTTCCAGCCCAAATAAAATTGATAATCCACCTAAAAGGAATAAAAACTAGTCTAATTCAGCCCTTTAACCCTCTGAGGGGGTTTGTGGCCCTGGAGATATTTTGACATGCCCTGCCTCTGTCGACTGCAGGAGGTAAAAAATATATTGACCATCACTATATATATATATATATATATATGATGACCAATTCTATTAAAGCATTACGGTTTTTTTTTTTGTTTTTTTTTTTGACAAGACCTGAGCTGTAAATGCTTTAGATTTGTAGCTAACATTTAACAATAATAATCAAATTTCTGCTTTTGAAATCTCTCAATTAATCAATCAGTAGAGAAAGAAAGAAAGAAAGAAAGAAAGATTGTGATTTACATGTTGCTTCCAAAAAATATAGTTTTGCCAGAGTACTACTTTTAAATGTCTGACATTAGAGAAAATGCAGTGATTTCACTGTAAAAACAAACAAACAAACAAACAAAAAAGTTGTTTCAACTTAAAATAATTTGTTACCCCACTGCCTTAAAAATTTTAATTTAGTCAACTAAAATATTCCAGTTGTCACTTAAATTAACAGTAAGTAACTTAAAATTTCAAGTTGACTAAACTGAAACTTTTAAGGCAGTGGGGTAACAAATTATTTTGAGTTGAAACAACTTTTTGGAACATTCATATATTTATTTATTTATTTATTTTTTACAGTGCATAAGGGGTAGGTACAGCATCTCCCACCAGTAGTTAACTTTACTATGCTAACTAACACGTTTTTTGCAGTACTTTTTGGTGCTACTAATGGTGCAAAAATTATACATCTCAGGTTTAAATAGAGCAGAATGCTCATTGGTAGCTGAAAGCATTATGAAATACATTATGAAATTAAGTATTTAATGAATAAATATGAAAGGGATGTATGTGTAGAACATTATTTAAATATTTCAATATTGTTTGTTTTCGCTTAAATGTTAAACTTTCAGCAGTTTTGAGTTTTGTCATTTTTCTTAGATTTTGCTTTAAATGTTTTTATAGTTTTTATTCATTTATTTGTTTTAGTTCATTTACTTGGGCATTTAATAACCCCTTTAGAGACAGAATGGTGGGTGAGACAGGTGTACTAAAATTAGTCAAACCTCCTGTGGAGTTTTGTGGGCACAGGATGAAATGTTGTATGGGTTTGTTTCCTATACAACTGTATAGCAGTTGTATAGTTTGTTTTCCTCCAGTGAAAAATAAAGCAGTGGCAATGAGCAATACTGATGTTCTTTACATCCCAGCCACAATACAACCCCAGCTGGAACCTTATGGGAAGAGAAAGCTGTTTATCTCTTTTAATGCTAACACTGCAGCGCTCTGTGTTTGTTGTGTGGTGTAAATGGCTTTAAAAAGGAGCGGTGCTGCGCTTTTCTGCGTAGCGACCGGCTGAAGCGAACAGGTCTGTGTTTCTGAGTCAGTGCACAGCGATCTGCTCTCTTGGGTAATCTCAGTGCCGGTGGTTTGCCGAGCTGAAGACTTTGACATTAGAGCTAATGTAACAGTGAGCGATTGCTTTGGCACCTTGAAACGGTGTGGAGCTTTCTGTAAGACCAGCAAGAAATATGATTTGGAAAGCCATTTTAAACTTAATTTTCCCCACAGACGTGTATGTCAGTAAACACCATACCTCCACTTTGTCTTTGTAACACTGTGAGTGAATAAAGGGATATTCACAGTATGTCTGAGTGATACACGTGCCTCAAACTTTTTAGCTTTTATATTGAGCTTGATTATTTTTTTGAAATGGCTTTTTTTTTCTCTTCAATCATAACAACTATCATTTTAACCAATGGGTTGACCACCAACAAAACTTTTAAGAAGCATCACATAAGCAAGAATGTTATTGTCCTGGATTTCATCACAGCAGCGGTTCAAACATCCAAAGCTACAGGTAATTACAGCCAGGGTTGCCAGGTTTCAGGAATATTTCCAGCCCAAATATGACTCAAAACTTGCACAAAAATAAAGAAAACTATCCTAATTTACCTCTATCCACTTACAATTGACAGCTGTGTGGTTCCCATAAAGGCCTTAAAATAATTTGATTTGAACTTACTTGGATGATTTTAGCTATTGCATATTTAATTATTTAATCTACACTTAATCTTAATTTTTTTTGTACTTTTGCCTTTGCCTTTGATTTTAATTTTCAGCACTTTGCATGATCAACTGTTTCACACATGAGCTATAAATAACACTCACAATGTGATATGTGATGTGATGTGTGATGTTAACTTCATTAACCTGCAAAAATTCCTGATGTGGGTGAAACTCACGTAATCTCTAATTTATGTAGCGACATCAAACGTGCCCCCCTTACCATGTCTCCTTCATTTACTTTTTAAGTGGTCATTAGGTTGCCAGGTATTTATTCCACATTGGAAAAATGATCTATTTTCATGTTTATTGGTCAACAGATAAATCACAGCTGCGGTACATTATAAAAGTAGCCCAAGTGAGTCTATAATTGTTTCTGCAACTGTGTTTATAAAATAACCCAATTGTGCAGGAAAACCGTGATCCTGGCAACACAGATGGCAGCTATGCCGATGTTCACACATGACTGCAGACACAACAAGGTTGTGAATGTGATTTGACTTTTATACCGTTTATTAAACTAGAAGTCACAGTTTTTCTTAATTAGTTTGGCTCAATTCTCGAATTAGAATTTTTCTTTCTTTCTCAAAACAGTAATTGTTCAGAGAACACTAATTATTCAACACAACATTATTCTTTCAATTATCAAAATCAGTGAAACACACATATATTCTATAAATGTCTATGTTGTGGACTGGTTTGTGATGTCAACCATTTAAGTTTGGAAACGTAAATATGGTACTTTCATGGAAGTAATTTTGTGGCAGTTTTCTGTTAACTACTGTTCTGAATAAGTTACTATATTCTGCAAACATTCAATATTCAATACTCATACTCAATCAGTTTCAGCTATTTGCTGATATAAAAGGTTTTACCAGTAAAGGATTGGTTAACTTCCAGGATAAACATTTCCTGATAACATGTCATCCATTTCTTTCTTTTTTCAGTCAAAAAGAAATTAAGGTTTTTGAGGAAAACATTCCAGGATTGTTCTTCATATGATGGACTTCATTGGGAGCCATCAGGTTGAATGTCCAAATTGCAGTTTCAGTGCAGCTTTAAAGGGCTTTACACAATCCCAGCTGAGGAATAAGGGTCTTATTTAGCAAAATGATCAGTCATTTTCTAAAAAAAAAAGTAACATTTGTATACTTTTACCCACAAATCCTCATCTTGCAGTAGCTCTGCGAACCACAACTTCACGCACTACTTAGTCACGTTTGAAGGGTCACTCCGGTTGAAAAAAATCAATTTTTCTCTTCCAAACTCAAAATCGCCTGACATCATTGTTTTACTTTTTGTTTGTAAAAGGGCATTTGACTTTCTTTGCACATTCTTTGCACATAAACACTGGGTCGGTACTTCTGCCTACATCACTCGTGACCTTTCCAATGTAACTATGTAATCCATGAAGTCGAGCTAGTGCAAGATGAGCATTTGTGGTTAAAAAGTCTATAATTTATTATTATTAGTTAGAAAATACCAGATTGTTTTGCTAGATAAGACCCTTATTCCACTGCTGGGATTGTGTAGAGCCCTTTAAAGCTGCATTGAAACTGCAATTTGGACCTTCAACTCGTTGGCTCCATTGAAGTCCATTGGGGAAAAATC
This sequence comes from Labeo rohita, assembly GCF_022985175.1. Taxonomy (NCBI): domain Eukaryota; kingdom Metazoa; phylum Chordata; class Actinopteri; order Cypriniformes; family Cyprinidae; genus Labeo; species Labeo rohita. Next base: position 23,413,105 of record NC_066892.1, read on the forward strand.
CATTTTCTTTTCAACTTCTTTTCGACTGAAGAAAAAAATACATGAACATCTTGGATGACGTAAGGGTGAGTAAGTTATCAGGAAAGTTTTACGCTGAAAATGTATTAATTCTTTAATGACATTGTGTGAACAAAGCATTAATTTACAAGTATGAGTATCTACAAGGTCAGGATGCTCTGACATAAGAAACGTCTGCTTTGGGCCAAGTGTAAAATTCTGATGAAGCTGAGGCGATTGTTCTTCGTTCTTTACACAAATGCTTGCCACTCTGAAGCAAAAAAAAAAAAAAAAAAAAAAAAAGGGGTCAAATGAACTACTGTTAAAACAATGTGTAACTAACTTGCAGAAAGCATCCATACCAGTAAATGCACAAAATTACAGTCTGTTTGAAACAACCGAACAACGACAAGTGGAGTGAACCAAACGGTGAAAAGTCCCAGTGCTGTTGGACTGTTATCTCAGCTTTTTTGGAATGCTGCTCGATCAATCAAATCCAAGGACTAGAACTAACTGTTGTATAAATATTTGATATATAGCCTATGAGCTTTCACATTTGAGTCAGTATCATTCTAAAACCCCAGGTGAATGTATTACTAGGTTATTTTATCTCCATGTTTCATTCTATTCATACTTTCAATACTTCAAATTTTCAAGACTTCAGCCATACATTTATAAACTCTGTGTTAACGTACTTACTAGCATATTTATGAGGTCAGTAACATTGAATGGATGAATACAACATTCTTGCGCTGCATCATTTCAGTTTTTGCACTACAATTTGATATTAGCACAGCAGAAGCTTTTCATAACCCAGGGTTAAAACTGATGCTACATAACTACCAAAATTACAAGTGTGAAACATTGCTTGATCTGAGGTTAAGCACAGTGTGAAGGCCTTTTACAACAGGCACATGCACAGATACACAATCACTTTATGATGCATTGAATGTTATTGAGACAAACTTCAACAGTTCTTTCTGTCTATTTATATAATGAATTGAAACAATAAGCTGGATCTCCACATGCGGTATGACCTGTTTGACAGAAACTCTATAGACTGGATAAAGGTTTTGAGGCTTCTGCTGAATAAATGTAGCTCTGTTTCTAACTTTTGCTTTGTTCTTTGACTTTATGAGGCGCTGAGGATGACAGTTTACTGTGAGGAAGAGGAAACCCCAGACTTTGAAATCAACAGCAGATTTGCCTTTATCTGGAAAGCTCTGGGGTGTTGGGTGGATTTAGGGGTAGGATTTCGAAAGGCTAGATCTTTAAAAATCGCAATTAAAATCGTACGTTTAAGAGCCAACAAAGGAATGACAGTACTATCTAAGCTCAAAGCCTGGATTACCACTCAGTCTGCTGCTCGTCAGCAGCTGCAAAAAGAAAAAAAAAAAAAAAGGCTAAAAGTTTCTCTGTTTAAACTATTGCTGGATTTCAACCTTAGCGCAGGCTTTCAGCATTGGAAGTTCTCCTAAAAGAGATAACAATTATAGCCCAAAGCAGTTTTCCCAAGGGTGTAATGTAATTGCCTGTTTGGCCACGGCCTTACTGTTGTTTCACAGCCTTTTGCTTGATGAAAGTCCCGGTGAACATACGCAATGAAGAGAGCAGGCTTTCAGTCTCCTGAAATATGAGTTCATGCTAGACTGTGTAGCTGGGGGAATTAATCAAGGTTCACTCAAAACGTTTTCACACGTTTACTGAACTTAACTTCACCCAACCCTCCTTGGTATTTAATTGAATCTTTCAGTTTTTATAGCTTGTCCTCTGTTTTCTTAAATTGCTCATACAAATCCAGCACACAATATGGCAGCAAGCTTGAAAAAAAGTTTTTCATATGACGCTATATTCCAAGGCTTCTGAAATCATATAATAGCTTTGAGAAACAAAAAAATGTCATTATTCACTGAAAATTAAAGCTCTTAAATGTCATTATGCTTTTCACATTGTGTGGACTCATACAAGAACATTAACAATAATCCTGGCACTGTTCTACGTTTATGCTACCTGGACACAGACACAAGTTTAACATCTTCAGCAGAAAGGAAGATTTTCATTGAAAAAAAAAAAATATATATATATATTAAATTGAATCGTGTGTTCCACACATAAAAATATCATATGACTTAAATGTTGTATGGATAACTAACTTTTGTTCATGTGGATTATGAGTAAATGTCAAAATGAATCATTCATGGCGGTTTGTATTTAACATGACACCCTGAATGGTTAAAAAAAGGCTTTTAATGATTCGTCCATTGTAGTGGACACCATGCATCAAAGTGATAATTGATACTGTGCAAGCCATTGAGGTTGGCACTGGAGTCTAGTAATTAGGCTAGGGAATACTTTCATCTTGTCTGCCTTTGTCAGCCAGTTCATCTGTAATACTCTGCAAAATGTGTATTTAAAGACCTGCCAACCAAGGTCATCTATCATTTTCTGAATAGTTATTTGTCAGTATTACCAATAAGGCTGTGTATACACTGCCCAGGCCCTACCGCAGCATAATAACATCTATTATGTGGCTAGCAGAGTGGCTGTATCCTTCAGCAAGTGCATGCTGCTGGCAACTGTGACCAAAACGAATGCCATTAGCTTGGAGGTGATTGATTTGCCGAGAAGAGATCTTTCATTTCACCCATCACGGGGCTGATGAAAAATAAGAGTTGATTTGAAGGACAAGTAGTAGAGCAGAACTCGGATGGCAAAACTGTTGAATTTTGGCACAGTGAATGTGAGCTCATGGGGGGTTGATAAGCCTGCTCAGCTTCACACGCTGCAAGCCACTCATCTCAAATGACAAAATTATGTGTCCTTTTCCTCTCGAGCAACATTTGTATAACATATGTTAAGAGGGACAGTGTGTTGACATTGAACTCCCTGCTATTGAACTCAAAATACGTGTCGAGTACAAGCCTCTTCTTAATGCTGATGGACAGACCATTGAGTTTGTGTTGCTCAGCATGCGGTTGGGCACATACGGGCTTCTCTCTTGTCTTTCGCTGGCGGGGGATAATGATAAAGCCCCTTATGCGTATTCATTAAGAGACAGTGCCGAATGGCACTACCGTTTCCCTGCACGTTCCTGAACCCAGAGCGCCACGCTTGAAGGACATGAGTGAATCCACACTGTGGGTTTTAGTTTTGGAATCACGTGACCTCTGATGATCAGATGCCTTTGGGGATTCCAGAATAATTTGCCTGGTGAAAAGAACACACTTTGCCTTGCCCTTAATTAACAGAGAAGGCAAAGCATGTTCAAAAAGCAGAACAGCAGAGACCTTGAGGAGAAATGAAAAGAGAATTAATTAACATTTAGAATGGCGTACCAAATGAATTGTTCCGAACTGAGCAATATTAGTTAGACCTGAAACCTTTGCCTGGTCAGTTTTTATCCCTGAAAATGGATAATATTAGCTTTCTCAAGAATTGAAAATTGAACAAGGAATTTGATTATGTGTCTCCTGCATGACTAAGTCAGAATCACCAGATAAGCAAGAAATTTTAGTATACAGGATTCACACAATTTTATTTTGATTTTGGTAAATGGTCTTGTTTCTGTATTCAGGTTTTTGACCAGAATTTATGACCAACTTGCATAACTTTCCCATTACCTTTTCAGTCATTTGAGATTACTGGATAAAGGCGCAGTCACACTGCGCTTTTTGTTTTATTGACTTCCATTCATGTGTATGCGAATGCATCAGACTGGAAACGCAAGCCTGTGCGAAAAGTTTTCACATTTCGCTGCATTCCAAAGTTCAAGCTTGGTGAACTCTGACCTGCGAATTTGCATCATGTGACATCGTGTGACCAACAGCAGATTGATACGTCACAGCATGACTTTGTAGCTGAATGAAAAGAACATGAATTTAAAGCTGCAGCACTGCGGAAAAGTGTAGTCGATTGTATGTTTTTGCATTTTAGATGTGTTAAATTTAACTTTTTAAAAAGGCACTGCAGAGCATGACGTCATATAATGACCATTGCAGCATCCGAGGGAATTTCAGATGCTTAAAGTCTAGTATGACCGTAGCTTAAGAATATTAAAATATAATTTTATATTCGCAAGTCTGCGATCTACTGTCATATTAGCTTCCCCTTTAACTGTGTCCCATGCTGTTGTGTGAAACATGCGATTCTTTGTTGTAATTAGCATTATCACTTCTATCATTCTACATTTTCCCGCCCATCATCGTCTGACTATGCATGTCCACTACAGCGAGAGAACTCTGCTTAATGTTGTGGACACGTGCCTTAAGGAAATATGACACAGAGACACTCTCATGCTTAAGTATTGGTAGGTAAAATGAATTAAAGAAAAAAACATATAAGGAGAAGTGAGATAACTGAAAAAAGCACACATAAGACGCATCTAACTAACAGCTGTTACTAATTACAAAGTGCAATTTTAGATGAAGTAATTGTGCCGTTGCTGTTTAGTTACTGAAAATACAGTGGAAGAGAGAGCGTGTGAATGTGAATTACTGCACATGTGCGGCTTTCCAAAACTGTTTTAGTGATAAGTCCCTTGTGCTTAAATATCCTGTGTGAAAGAGAGAGACAGAACGTGCTGACCAGAGACAGTGGTTTTTAAAATTGGTTAAAATAAATGGCAAGTATAATTTAAAAAACCCTTCAGGCCCAGTTCTACGGGTGTGAAAGAAAGCAAAAGCACCCTTAGCTGAAGCTTTAATAATGGCAAATTGGTGAAACAAATCTGGTAAACTATCCAGTCCATATGTTTGTTCAGGAGGGCATCAAAGCTTCCTATTTACAGTGTGTTTTTGCAGCATTGAGCAGTGTGGCCAATCACAGACATATCTGTTGATTTTTTTTTTTTTTTAACACAATGGCCAATCAGTGGCATTTAAATTGGAATCCACTCACTGCTCAAAATCCTGCAGTTTTTGTTCAGTGATGAGTTGTACAAGTTCGAGAATCATTTTGAATGAATGAATGAATGAGCGCATTTATAGCGCTTTTATTGTGTATTGCCATACACCCAAAGCGCTTTACAATCATATGGGGGGATCTCTCCTCAACCACAACCAGTGTGCAGCATCCACTTGGATGATGCGACAGCAGCCACAGGACAACAGCACCAGTGCGCTCACCACACACCAGCTACGGGTGGAGAGGAGAGAGAGTGACAGAGCCAATTCAATGAATGGGGATTATTGGGAGGCCATGACTGACAAGGGCCAGAGGAGGGAATTGGGCCAGGACACCAGGGATATACCCCTACTCTTTACAAGAAGTGCCATGGGATTTTTAATGACCACAGAGAGTCAAGACCTTTAACGTCTCATCCGAAGAATGGTGCTTTTTACAGTATAGTGTCCCTGTCACAATACTGGGGCATAAGGACCCACATAGACCACAGGGTGTGGCCTCACTAACACCTCTTCCAACAGCAACCTAGTTTTCCCAGGAGGTCTTCCATCCAGGTACTGACCAGGCTCAGCCCTGCTTAGCATCAGTGGGCAACCAGTCTTGGGCTGCAGGACTTTATTGTAATAAGCAACACAATGTAAATAAGAGATTCATAGTGCGTAGAGGGCTTCAAATGGGCCTGATTCCCTTGCAGGAGAAATAATTGCCTTATTCGACTAGGTAATAGTAAACCGCTTTCTTTCGTAGGACTACACCACTGATTATAATGCTCTCAAACAGTTTGCTTATTATAAAAAATGATTCTACATTTTGAATATAGCTGGCCAGGCGAATAGACCAGCAATGACTGGCAAACCAAGAATATACTATAATCTAACTTCATAACAAGATAAATGCCATGCCTTTCCAAATGGGTTGACCTTGGTGACACTGACATATAGTGAAACGACTCGTGGTCCTTTGCCAGTCCCCTTCCCAACTCTCCACCCCATGCTTTCCTGTCAATCTCTACTGTCCTGTCTGTTAAAAAGCATGAAAAAGGCAAAAAAAGAAAAAAGAAAAAAAAAGCTACATTGAAACTGTAGCTGATCAACAGAAATATTTACACAAACAAACAAATATAAAGTATGTTTATGCAATTAGACATACTGATGAACTAAATAGTTTGGCACTAAAAATGCCAAAGAGAACTGTTTAGGACAAACCAATTCACAAATGAATCATACTTAGCAGCACTAAAGAGAGCTGGTTGTTTACCTCATCTTGCTGCCAAGTAAGGTAATACAAATTTGACATTAAAAACACTATTCCACTAATCCTTGGAAAAGTATTTTGTTGCTGTAAAAGCTACAATGTCATGAAAGCAGTTGAGCTAGGCCTACTTTCAAAGCTACTTGCAAGTGTTTGGAGTGTCAGTTTTGGTGCACTATATATGTGTGCTGGATGTTAAGGACACACTCAATCCTATCGGTTTATCTGTAAAAATTGTTCACTCACAGATCATAAGACTGTTGTTATGAAAAAATAATCAAAAAGTGAGACAAAATGGCACAGTTTGAACGGATTATCTACAAGAATCAGTTAAGGTTCAATAATGGGCATTGTGACTGTGGAAGACTATAAGATGATCCTTGCAGGTGCGAAACGAAAACACGTTGCCTTATATTTGTAATATGCATAATATACAACATTATACATTAATATATATTCTGTAATATAATTACATACCTTTATATACGTACAGGGGAAAATGAAAACTTATATACGCACACACTTACCACGTTTTTTCGTTTGTTAGCTCGAGGCAGAAGGTGAAAAGGCGGCAGTCACGCGCGTGTGTGCGCGCTTGGTGCACGGAGGCGGGGGTGAAAAAGGCGGCAAGCGCGTGAAGGGGGATGAGAAAAGCTCGTGTGCACCGCACTCGTAGTCGACCGGTGTCGGTTCCAGGCTGTGATCGGTGTTCTCTGTGTCCGTTTTTCCTTCACTTCTCTCTCTCTTTCTCTGTGTAATTTAACAACAGTGGCGCGCCAATCCTCTGAAGAACGACTCTAAAGATCAAATCTCACGTCTCATTGGGATTTTGCTGCATTTCTACCGTTTTCCCCTCAGCATCTTCTCTCCTCTGTGTAACCGTCAGCGGTCTCGTCTCAAACTGAATGTCTCTTGCTGTCTGTGGTAATTTGTTATCATGACCACAGCAAAGGAGTCAAATATATCGACCAAAGCAGCTCAACAGCAAGATCAGGTACTGAAGTGATTTATTTATTTTTGTACTGTGCAGAGATATAGATACTTTATTCATTTTAGGAGGTAAATTGCTTTAGCTAAACGTGAGCTGATTTGTTAAACTGAAGGAAAAAAGTATCTATCTGCTGAATTGTCTTAAATGTTTTATGCAAGCACTCGAAATATTGACAGAAGATTTTTGACTATTATCATCAAGGACAGCGTGGCCGTCCTTACTAGTGATGACTACGTGCACAGTTTAAAGTAGCTTATCAGTTTAAAGTTATCAGTTTCAGTCAACTGGAAATTCATATTACATGCATATAATAAGTCTGATAATCTGTTTATTCAGATTTACATATTAAATTTAATTGAAAACTAATCGCCAGTATTTGCATAAAAGTCCAAAGTTTCTTAAAGTAATACAAATGTTATTTTGTATCATTATCAAGAGAACTGATAAAGTATTAATTGTCATCAATTAAATGACCGTTAATGATATTATGTCAGATTTTATTTCTTGCCTGAATTAGTGTTGTTGTTGTTTTGTTTTTTTTTTCCTGTGCACCTGTCAAAAAAAGAACTTATCCTCATAATATCCATCAATATATATATATATATATATATATATACACCACAGTACAGTCTTAAAATTATACAATATTTCTCCTTTCCCAGTGTGAACTCTAAAATCACATTACTTCCCTCTCTTTTCAAAAGATTAGCTTGACTACCCCAACAGTGTATAACTGTACTTGATTTTTTTAAGAGAGTAAGAGTGGAAGCAGGTACAGAAACAGCCACAGGCAATACTGACAGGAACAAAGTGCAGTGCAGGAAAAGCAGTGTGAAAGGTGGGAGCCCCGCTAGAGACAGCAGAGAGAGGGCAGGTGAACACGTCAAGGGCAGGCAAACTTTGACAAGAGGAACGGTAGATCTTCTGTTCTTCCACTGTTTCCCAAAGGCAAAAATCACCCAAGAGGAAAGTTGAGATTTACATCAAAAATCATTTTGATATACAGTATATGTTTAAACATACACATAATAATTAGGCCTGTCAATTGAACATTAATTTAGTGGAACGACACTTTGTTATCACTTTGTAACCTGTAGGTAGATTAGTTAATAATGGATTTTCCTGCCTTTGGAGCAGTTCAAGCTTGAAGTACAGCCTTTATGTTTTTGTGAGTTTGCAGTCAGATATTCTTGTGTTCAAAAACATCACGCTGGATTGCAGCTTGAACTAGTTTTTAGATGGCACAGTGTTAACCCATGTTGCTAGATGCTGATAATGATAAAACACAATAGAACAGCCAAAGGTGTGAATCTTGTGTGAAGACCAATAAATAGAAAACAGCGCAGACTGAATACAAGAACATGTCATGTTTGCCGTAAGTCACACTTGGACAAATTGACTAACTGACTTGATACGGTGTATCGGAGGCATGTGATTAACTTATGTTCAATGATACAGAAGTAAAACAAACAATATATCTTTTTTGTCTATTCATGTTTTATTCATCTGAAATCTTTTTAATTTCTTCATCTTCTTTTGGGGGGCTTTTCAGGAAAAAATTATATGTGAGTAAATGACATTCTATTGATACAGTTAGAATACAGTATTGATTGGCTGCCATAATAATGCAGTGCAGAAACAGATTCATATTTTTTTATGTGTTCTTGGAGTCCAGTTTAATGGAGAAGTAATAATATTTTAAGAACAGAGGGAGAAAGCTGTTAATGTAGCTGTGTGAAAGGGAGTGATGCAGCAGTAAAATCTTTAACCATTTATCAGTGATGCCTTTGAGCATGCTCACATGCAGACTTTAACATGCTGACACAGTCATATTTTTACTTGAACTGTTTCCTATGTAAAATACAAGAAGATTCTAGCGTCAAGTAATTTGTCTGTCCACAGTGAATGCGAAAATGTAGTGTCACAAAACCAGTCAGGGGGCATTTCCCATTTAGCAACATAGCTCTGTGCTTAACTATTATAGTACAATGCCTCAATGGGGAAAATAACTAGTTAGTCACAACTGTTTCCATAAACCGTAGTGACTTTTTCCGCAGATCAGTCATTTGAACCATGTTGGTTCAGTAATGTTGGATTGTTGTTAATGTAATCATGCATTGGTTTGAGAATGATTTATTGTCAGATTATTGCTGTAAATAAATACTGTGTATGAGGACTACAGTTTATGTTCTAACAGTGTTTTGCTTTTTTCCTCACTTTGTGCTGCGTGGTTCCACTGGGGTTCTACAGCACATTCATATTTGTACAAACTATGCTTCTAACCACTGTTCAAGAGCTGTGGTTCTGACCACACACAATTTTAAAATGCTTTTTGCGAATTTTTATTGGAACTATGGTCTTGAGAAACCGAATCATTGAACTGTTAATGATAACGCTTGCAACCATAGTTGGCTAATGGACAGCAGCTGATGAACACAAAAGTAAAAAAGAAATTTGAGATGCTGCATGCTGTTCTTGAGTGAGTTTTAAGAGCGATTTGTCATGAAATGTCTTATTCTACACTTACATGATCAGTCTCTTCTTGTCCATGTTTGATGTTTCTGTAGATGAGGAGCACTACTTACGTCCAGTGAACTGGACGAGGCTACCTGAGATGATGCGGCAGTATAGAAACCAGCGATACCTTATATCGCTTTTAGGAACATCAGAAATTGCACAACCAGCCAAGCTACAGTATGTCTCAGACTACATTATTATTGTGAGGATTTAAAGACAGTACACAGATCCAGAGGCTATAGATATTTTGTATACATATAAACACACATAATCATAAACACATACATTTATTCGCCCACATGCTTGTCTGTGGCCAAAAGATGGATCCAATTATCCAGTAATGTGTGGCAGATCGCAATGATGTATAGGCCGAGACGAGGTACGCTCTCCTGGCACTGCTGCAGCGCAAGGCAGTTCCAGCCTATAATAACACACACAAACACATACAGTATACACACTCATGGGTGCATTTATCTGAGAACTCACACTCGCACACACACACACACACACACGCACACACACAGCCCCTGACCTGCTCGAGCCGTGTGTGTGAGTGACCATTTATTTCCTTAAATTCACAAGCACGCAAAATCACCATCACTCACAAGACAAATGCCAGCTGCCAGTGGGCGGTGGTGCAAATGGTAGGACGAAATAAGATTATAATAGTGCGTCACTTTGAGGTGACAGGCGGATTTTTCTAAATCTCAGCAAAATGTCTTTTATGAGGTTTTATGAGCATATAGCCGAGTGGTGCTGGTGTCCAGAAGGGATGAGTTTAAGTCCTTTTCATATCAATTGTAAAAACAAATGTAGGTGTACAAACCATTTTGCTGTGTTCTGTGCAGTGTGCAGAATTATTTATAGTCTTGGATTATTTTCATTTATAATGTGGCTCAGTCTCACAAGAAAAAACTTAGGGATAATTCACCCAAAACCTGTATGAGTGTCTTCTGATGAACAAGAAAATAAAGAAGATATTTTGAAGATTGTAGGGAGTGTTTGGTTACCCACATTCTTTAGATATCTTTTTTTTGTGTTTAACAAAAGAAAAAAATTCACTGCTGCGTTGACCAATAGAAAGCTGCTTGGTTTGAAAGTGACTTTCATGTGAGCTGTTCTTCATACATGACTACCCTGTTTATAATGAACCAATTTGCTCACAAAATTTTGCTAATTTGACCGCACCTTAACATACGTGATGCAACACTAACGTGATTTTCATAACCAGAAAGTAACGCATTACTTTTTAATTTACAAGAAAGAGTTACTTTTTCAAATAAGTAACGCTAGTTAATTTGTTTTCCCATTTATTGAACGACTGCTTCCCTGAAATCAGGAGTAAGTGCAGAGGCATTGTGTGCGCTGTGAAAACGTGATGGTTACTGTAGTTCTAAACTAAATGTGAAAATGCATTTACTTATTTCAGTTGTAGATTCAGTATTGCTCAAAATTAATAAAAATTAAAATGCAAACTAGTGATTGACCAATATAGATTTTTTTATAACCAATACCAATTATTTGCATGTTTATGTGCTTGATAACTGATATGCAGAACTGATATTTATTGACTGTTATAAAGTAAATAAATGACTGAGTAAACTACGTCCATACTTCACTTTGTTTTTTCCTCCTTTCAGTTTAAAAAAAGAATAAATAAATAAAGTATTGAAAATTAGCATGTTAAATTTAATCTTCATGTTACAACAATAAAAAAAACAAAAACAAACAAACAACAACAGAAAAAAACATATTTATAAAATGCATCAGCTGCAACACTAATAAGCAAAACAAATGTAGAATGTCTAATGTTTTCAAATGGAGAAAATAAATAAAGGACTGGAGTCATATCAACTTTATTTTAAACTACAGTTTTAGGTTTATAAAGCTGTTTAATAGGCTAAAGCAGGGGTCACCAAACTTGTTCCTGGAGGGCCGGTGTCCTGCAGAGTTTACCTCCAACTTTCCTCAACACACTGTAAAAAACAATTTGTTGAGTCAACTTAAAATAATTTGTAACCTGGCTGCCTTAAAATTTTAAGTTCAGTCAACTCAAAAAAGTTTATTCAACTTGAAATTATAAATTATACTAAGTGACAACTTAGATATTTGAGTTGAATCAACTTAAAATTTTAAGGCAGCTGGGTTACTTACCTATCTGTTAAATTTAGCAAACACAAATATCTAAGTTGTTACTTAGTGCAACTTAACATTTCAAGTTGACTAAACTTATTTTAGTTGACTGAACTTAAAATTTTAAGGCAGCAGGGTAACAAATTATTTTAAGCTGACTCAACATATAGTGTTTTTTTTATTTTTTACAGTGCAACGTTCAGGTGTGTTTGATTAGGGTTGGAGCTAAACTCTGCAGATACACCGGCCCTCCAGGACTTGGTCTGGTGACCCCTGGGCTAAAGAGTGAAGAATAATTCACTGGATAATGTTAATTCACTGAATACTGTTCTGTGGAATATTGGAATCTAACAGACAAAACATTGTATTTTATTGCATTTCTCAACTGGTATGTTATATCAGAATTACTAATAATGTTTTTTTGTTAATATGGGTCGATCTCTAATGCAAATTCAGAATATGCTGCAAACCTGCAATAATTAAATATTCTAAATACAACAAATATCCTTTGATGATCCAGTTCAACCATACAAATAAGCAAAAAACTGCTTTACATAAACTAACATTTGTGCTAAACTTTCTTCTCCTTTCTACTGTACAGATGTGAATTTTCTTTTCCTACAGCCTAAGGCTGATTAATTTCACTTTTGGTGTGAAAGGGCTTTTACGTTTGCCAAAAATATAATTTTTTATATTAAAAACAAATGAGCAAGCCCTGCCCAGATTTAAAAGTTAATGCAAAAGTAACATAACACATTACTTTCCATAAAAAAAGTAACTAAGTAATGTAATTAGTTACTTTTTTTAGGGAGTAACACAATTTTATAATGCATTACTTTTAAAAGTAACTTTCCCCAAACCGTAGTACTTAATTAGGTGGTAGGGGTGTTCTGATCGATTGGCTGCTGATTGGAATCAGTATGTTCTCAGTCTGTAGTCTTTAACCTTGACCAGTCACATAAACCAATTACATCTTGAATACACAAGCCCTTTAAGACTTCCATATTACTTTCACGTCATCACCAATGTGATTATTATAGCAAACGGCATTAACAGTAGCAGCTGTTCAGTCTCACACATGCTTTCCCTCCACTCTCTTCTCAGCTCTCTCTAGTAGAATGTTCTAATTATTAAACAACAAATAAAAGACACTAAATGAAAAGGCAGGGAATGTATTTTTCAAATACAATGGTTTTTATCAACAAAAACAGGACAGCTTTAGTATTAACAGTTAATAGTGACCATAAGTGGAGAGCTTAAATAACAGTGTATATGACACAGCAAACAAACAAACTACAAACAATAAATAAATAAATAAAATCCACAATCTGTATTAGCTGTAAAAATCCTGATTGGTGCCTCCCTAGCAATTAATGTGTCTCAATTGTGCTGGCTGCTAAAATGTCACCAGAATGTTTTGAATGTGTTTAAATAATGGCAATCAACAGGCTGTTTAGTTATCCAGGAGCTGTGGATTCATTTAGATGGCATTTATTTCAAAATGCCAGCTTCCCTCAAGGGCGTAATTGGATAATTGGATTTCATAAAACCAAGAGAGTGCAACTTTGCATGACAGACCTCTGTTTATGTTTGCAGATTTTTTTTTTTTTAGTCCTATATTTTAATAAGGTCTTCTTGAATTGTGGATGTCAGGCCTGAATGTCGTCATACTTGTTTTGAAGTACTACTTTGGCCTTTGTCACTGTAAACTGGGGTAGATGGTGTAAAAGAACATGCATGCATGACTCAGGGTTTCTTGCAAGCTCTGTTGCTGTCAGGCTGTTCTGTAATGAACAGAAGGAACAGACAGTGGGATGTGTGTTTGGCAGGGTGCGTGTGCCTTCTCTCCTGGGGCAGCTCCTACCCTTCAGAGCGAGGCTTGGTATTAGAGCCCATATGTTGACTCAAGACCGATCCACTATCCCTTTAGAGAGCCTAGCCTGATTTATTTACACAAACTTTCTGTATCTGTCACTCAAAAATTTGTTTAGGCTTGTATAGATATTCTCTCATATGTGCTTTTTTTTTCATAGGTTTAGAACAAGCTCAGCTCTATTATCAATTTGTTCGTTAGAGTATTTATTCAGCATATTGAATAAGCATATATATTTGTAATTTTTATTTTATTTTAGTATATATATATGGTCTAGAACAGAGGTCTCAAACTCAATTCCTGGAGGGCCGCAGCTCTGCAGAGTTTAGCTCCAACCAGCTCCAACTCACACCTGCTTGGAAGTTTCTAATAATCCTGAAGACCTTGATTAGCTGGATCAGGTGTGTTTGATTAGGGTTGGAACTAAACTGTGCAGAGCTGTTGCCCTCCAGGAATTGAGTTTGAGACCAGTGGTCTAGAAAGTTTTTTTAGGTTTAAGTGTTTCATCAAATATTTATTTCAGCTTTGTTTCAATTACTAAAAAGATGATACATAACTAGTGTGATAAACCTGCTTACTTACATTAAGCAAATTAATGTCCAAAACCTTGTTTAATATCTTTAATATCTAATATTGCACATGCAAAGATGCAAGAAAGGGTTGTTTATTGTATATAAAAATCCACCCACTTCTATTACACTGCTTAGAAATGTTATCTCACCAATGATTTAAAGTAGCACACATTTTTTGAAACAATTTAAAATAAAGGTAGCTGACATTTCCATTTTTTCAACTTTAAGGATTTAAGTTTTAGGTAATTTAACTGGCCACCATTTATTTTAAGCCTTTTTTATATAACCTTTTGGCGTTACACTTGGCAGAACTGTGAGATACAAGTGATTTTTTTTTTTTTCAAGAATAAATTCCATTTGATCTCAGTTAATATGAAGTCATATGACCACACATAAATAATAATTTTACAAGAATTTGATGTTTAAATGTTGAATATACTGTAGTTTTAGATAAAGTTTGGCATGTCATATTGCAGGTCACAGCTTGAAATTTCATGTCAACAACCCAGACGTGCCTAAACAAATATACTACCTGATGTCGTTTATTGATTATTAACTTGTGTTGAACCTGGACTTCTACTTTAAGATGAGGATTTACTATTCCATTGTGTATGTGTAATGCAAAGCTTCTTCAGATTCATTTTCCTGTACGTTCCTGGCCTCAGCAAAACAGCTCTAAAATGGCACAGATGGAGATAATTAAGGGACATTTGGTGGAAATTATTAGGACTTTTTTTTCTTTTTTTTGTAGCTTTGCAGTGTCCACGTACCAAGGATGAGAGATGATTGTGAAGCTTCTTTTGCACACTCTGTTTTGAGGGAATGTTTGTCCCCGCCGCAGTTATGATCAAAAGAGCCTTTGGGTTCTACACCTTGATGAGACAATAGATTGGAATCTGGCCATCAGCGCAGTGCATCATGGGCATTGCCCTCTGCCCAACAACAGATACTTTTTTACCAGACAAACAAAGCTGGTGGCAAAGCTTAGATGAGATAAAAACTGGATTCCTCTCTTTTTCTCTCTCATCCTCATCTTCTTTGCTCATTTCATGTCTTTACTATCCGCCAAATCAAATGGCAGAGTGTTTTTACATTTCTAATAGCAGTGTGTGTTGAGTGTAGAGCTAGATTTGTAGGCAGAAGAGAGCATGCTATTGGAAAAGTGAGGTTACACGACGACTAATTTCTGAGTTACTTGAGTACTGGTGGTTTATTACATATATATTACATGTATATGCCTCTTACATGTATATAATAAAAACATGAAAATAAGAATTATCACTTATATCTTTATCAACCATTGATAGAATTTTTTATCATTTACAAGACGTTTCCCCGCCACTGATGGAATTTTCCAGCTTTCTGTGTTTTCCGTATTATATGGTAGGAGGCACTATTATGCATTTTCTGAAAGAGTACTGAATCTCTGGATCAAGACACAGCAAAGAAGCATCAGAAACAAGCGATCACATATGTAAGAAGATGCATATGTAAACTAACATGATCTTAAAATAGTATATAAATCAAAACTGCCTAATGTTACAGAATTAAATATTGACACAGGAAGTGGCACAGGACAGTGCAAGGTTTGGCGTTGTTAATGGAAGTGATCTACTCCATCTATGTTTTGATCATCGTTCTGAGTCGGATCTAGATGTAGTCTATGACAAGAACATGATTTTCTCTGCTTTTTGCTCAAATTGTTGCTTTTTTTAATGAAACTTGCTCACAGTCATATGATAATTAAAAAAAATGCATAAATCTAATAAAACTTTTTTTATACAGTGAAACCAAAAATTAATGAGACAACAGATATATTTTTTAATATATTTTTACTAGTGGGTAAGTAAGGAAAATAGCTAAATAAAGTCAACTGTGACATATTACACAAAAAAATCTTCATACAGTAAAATTTGGGATGAAAAATTATTTATACACTTTGACCTGACCATGTTTTGCTTGTGTTTTTTCTTTAATTGCTAATGCAACCTTTTTACATCACAGACTGAACAAAATTAAGCATTGCTTGGTAATTGGTCAACAGAATATTGATAGTGTATTGATAGTTGTGTAAATATTGTCATACTAACAGTTGAATATTTGGTTGATTGTAATCCATTACATACCTTTCAATCAAAGTTATCTGACATTATTAAGATGAATTTGTTCTGACACAGTTGGACAACTTTGAATTCTTGTCATATTTTATTGGACAAATCCAGCGTTATTGATGTTACATTTTGCTTTATGAATGTGACATATATATGCTTAGAGAATGTATGTGTTACCAATATACTGAATCATCTGTTTATATTTGAATAAACCCTTGTTGATATAGTCTAAACATCAGAAAAAATACCTGTCTATGCACAAGTTTTCTATGTTAAAAAAGGGAAATAATCATGCGTTATGGATGTGACAAAAAAGGACATAGTTTTTAAGAGACTACATACTTTGTAGGATTTCTACAAATTAAAATGCACAAACAGGCACAATAATACCCAACAAATGGAGAAGTGATGGCTCTTCACAGAACATATAATTGTTACTTTTATTTTGATGTGTCTATTTATGAGGAATATGTACTGTGTCAAGCCTGAAAATAGCAATTACCAGACATGTGTGGAAAATCATGCACTAAAAATAAAATAAAAAAATGCTTTAAAAACTTTAAGAGAGACCTCACATGGGTATTTGAACCACCAACATTTTGCCATCTGTGCTATCAGTGTAGTAAAAACCTTTGGTAAAAATGTTATTTTTTCATAAGAAGGTTGACCTTTGCATGGAATTACCCTATTACCATTTTCTAAACCATAACATATAAACTGTGATAATATGAGAAATGTTGAATGTGTCTGAATAAATTTTAGTTTGACTGTATTCTAAGGGCCATGAAAGTTTTGATCTTTGATTTTTTTGTTTTGTTTTGTTGCTTTAATGCTGATGGGGAATAAGTCAAGATTTTCTATTTACAATAACATACACAAGATAACACATTATAGACTGACGCGCAACATGGTAACCATAACATGACGTCAAAAAATGTGTGCATGCAATAACAGATCTGTACCCATATCACTTAGATCTTCACTCAGCACGTTTTAAAATAGAAAACCTTTTTCTTGCCGTAAAATCTGGCACGGCCATTTGTAAATTTTATGGGTGTGGCTTCCTGTCCAGCTCTTTTTAGCTGTACAAAACAGCTTGTTTTACTGCTTATTGCTAATTGGTGTGTCTTACCATATTATTTTTTGCATCATCTTAATTATGAGTACACTGGTTTGTAGTGCAAACAGTTTCACTGTTTACTGCACATTGTTATTCTTCTCGTTATTTCCCTATAGCAGATAATTAACCGGTTTACTTCCATGTTAAAGAAACAGGTGGATAATAGAATAACACAAAATTTACATAATCTGTTCACTGCCAGTGTCTTCTTGACACATCCTGTCTTTGGATGTCGGAAATTGGGGTTCGATTCGGTTTTAGTGGGTCGAGTAAAACTAGAGGGTTACATTGGTGCTGTGACCCGGATGGGGGTGAGATTTAGGATGGTGACTCTAATGGAAGCTATAGTAAGAGTTGTGCAGGTAAACCTCACTCCCGTGATCTCAAGAGGTGGATTAGCAACTGACGTTAGAGGCTTTGGTCATTAGCGTCCTTGTTAGTGCCCCCAATGTTAAAAAACGCCTGTTCGAATGCCATTTAAAGCAGGTCAAGAAGAACTAGAGGGGTTACACTAGCCCCCCTTAAAACCAGACCTAGAGATAATTTGTGTTCATTACATACCCAGTATAGTTAATGCACACTTGAGTACTTGATAGTGTTTGACAGCACTGACCAGTGGTAGAAGTAGTTGAAGTTGATTTATATATATATATATATATATTAGAGCCCGACCGATAAAGGATTTTGAAGGCCGATACCGATACAAATATTTATTGGTTTTAAAATCCAATATTCCGATATATCGGCCGATATTTTTTTTTTTTTTTTTTTTTTTAATTTAGGAAACACGCAACAAAACATTAACAGATTTCCCTAACATTAGTTATTTGTAGTTATTTATGAGTTTTAACTAACATAATATGATAATGCATTTTAAAAAGAAACTTGTTTCTTTTATTGTCACAATTACAATGTCAGCTTGCTTATCCCTTTACCTGCACTTTTTAAATTCTTTCCACCAAGCTACATCAAACCATTTTCAATCATCAGTTGCTGCCTGCCTTCTAAAACCTACTATTTAGCGATCTAAATCCATTATGTGACTCGTTAATGCTGCGGCTGAACAACAGTCTGCAACGCACACTTGGCGTCATTGGATTTCACACACATGTAAAAGAAAAGCTAACTTTTATGCACAAGCTACGTTTGATACTTTTTCTCTATGTCTAAATGTTCACTCCTCGCAAGTCTAACTTACATTTTACAATGCAGGGACTGTAACTAGAGATATGCTAGTTATAAATACAGTAATCATTACTTTATTTAGGCAGAATAAGTTTGTTGTGGTTTCCAAGCTCATTTATGTTAACGTTAGCGGTCTTCCACTGATAGTGGCATTAGCTAGCTTTGTGGTTAGCTAGTCTATGAGCCATAATTTAGCAATGGATAACGTCATACTGCAAATTGTAAAACATACATTTTCAATATAACAGGCCAAGGAGAGATGATACATCTCATTGCTATAACTGTCACGCTATTAAAGAAATACTTCAGTCTCATTGTCAAAAGTTAAAAGGACAGTCAGTCAACTACACTGTAACAACGTAACGTAATTACTAGCTAATTCCGCTTCACTCTCGGCGTATTTAACAGCAGCAAAACTGGACATGATAGTCACGAATTTTGTCATGCTTATTTGAGTTAAGAGAACTGATGGGGATGTTCTTTTAATTGTTATTCAAGCAATGTATGTCTCGTGACCAACTCACCATGAACACACTTCACCGATGATCTCACTCGCGGATAACTGGTTCTCTCTGCCCGACTCTGGCTGGATCAGCAGGTTGCAGGATGTGTGGCGCGTTATACACGAGTGTTGCCAACAGGGACGGTGTAGAGTGCCCTCTGGTGGACAAACTATACAACGCCAACACTCATGACATGGTTGAAGGGTGTTTCGTCCGTTTTTATTTTATTTTTGAAATATTCATTTATCGGCCATTATAAATGCCGATACCGATAGTTTGGAAAATGTCTAATATCGGCCGATAATATCGGCCTGCCGATAAATCTAAATCTAAATATATATATATATATATATATATAAATATTTACTAATTGAATGAAACTGATTTCATATTTTTGTTAGGGATGGCTAGACTTTCTGCACTGGTCTTGGGGGAAATCTGTGGAATGGGTTTAAACATGGTAAAGTGTTAAATGGAGCTGAAAGTGCTGTGCTCTTATTACTAGCTGAATGCATTATTAAATTAGCCAGAATATTTAAAAAGGAACACTCAAGGGGCACAGGGTATAAAGAAATATGTAAATTGTAGACATTCCAATTCTGTGGAAATCTGATGAATTTCTGTTGCCACTGATTTTGGATGGGCCTGAAAAAGAGTCAGGATAGTCGATTGGCCCTCTAACAACACGCTAGACCATGTTTCCTAGTCCTTGTTTTTACCTCTTGTCCAGGTTATTGAATTTCTTGGCAAGAGTGTTGCTTTTAAAGATTGTGTGCCATGCTAAAAGTAGTACAACTTTTAAAGAATGAAACTCTTGTCTGTTGCACTGTATTAAACAAACTCACTAACCGCTAGAACCTCTAGAAAACGTTTTTTCTGTTAAAAATTACATATTTTTTAATAACTCTTCTGTTTTATAAAGTGTAGCAAATGGTGATTAATGACCATTAATGATAAAGATTTTTTGCTTTCTCTCATCTGTTCAAATGAGCCAGCAGTTTTTAAAGTTGAGATCAGAGAAACTAGTTATCACTGTTGCTGTGATCATTTATTAACAGAAATGATTGTGTTTGAGACTATTTTCTAAATCATACAGAAGTTTAAAAACTTCATTGGATGCTCATTTTCCACAAAGAATTTGATATGATTCTTTAGGATCGTAAGGAAAAGTCTATAATATACTTTGGTTAAAAATTCTCAATGGTTGTGTAAAACAATACCCTTTTTACCTTGTTAAAAAGAGCTCTGCAAAAATCATCCCATTCTGAGGGATTGTTCCTTTAAATGCAAATTAGCTCTGCTCACCCTGCCCCTCTCTTCTCTCTGCTGCTCTGAGAGATTGTTTAGTTTAGCTGCGTTTAGCCGTGAAACATGCTAACCAGCATGTTATTAGGAAAGGTGATTGCAGAGATTCATAAAAAAAAAAAAAAAACTTGGAAAAAAGCTGGATCACGAATGATTTGCGCAAACATAGACGCATTTATGTAGATTGGGAGGCACATTCCCTTCACAAACAAATGTAATCCGCTGCATCTTCAGTGGCTCAGATGTCGGGAGTAAATGACGACCACTATGTTCATTATTACATCCAGCAACACAACACCTCAATCGCTCAATCAGAGATATTCTTGTCTAACTTCCTGCTCCGGCATCAAAACAGTGGAGGTCAGACTGTTGTGCTGATCTGAGGTAAGACAAGCTCATGTCAATCAACTATCGTGTGAGCGGCCTCTGTCGGTGTGACGCCACACCGGCAGGCATCTGATAATGGCTCGATTTGAAAAAGGGGATATTATTTTTACAGATTAATTAAAAATCACCGCATGGATTTTTTCATAATAGGGTGGATGTGTACATACACTGCCAACACACATTAATGTTCAAACAACATGTAAAAGTGAAGTTTGCATCCGATGACCCCTTTAAGATACTGATGGTCCCTTAGCTGTATTTTTCACTCTTCGAAAATTATAGGAGTGTTATTTTTCTCTGTAAATACATGCGGGCTATCAATCAAGAGTGATGCTGAAGGGATGCGTTCAACGGTGTCTATTCATTCATGCTAATTGCCAATCCATTACACAAAGATTGAAATTTGTGTGAAAAAGAGAAAATATGTTATTAAATGTGGACCTTCGGGGACAGAATAAATGGTGGGAGGAGAGTAAAAACCCTCTTAGGCATGATTCTGTCATCTTATGAAGTCTGTTTGCTCACACATGCCTTTTTGATTACGTTTGTGTCTGTGGGTATTAATCAACAGGGTATGTGATGCTCAAAGCAGCTTGATATATTAATACACTCTAGAATTCAATGGGTGTGGGGAATGCAGGTGTGCATAATGGCTTTGAACGTGACTCATCCTATCGAATTTTACAGCTGGAATTATCCATTTAATAATATTCACTCTGCAGTGAGCGATATAATTGTACAACTGCAATGAAATTGGGATCCATGTCTTTAAAATATGTAGTTGACGTTGATGCTAGAAAGGCATTTAAAAAAATTTCTCCACCGTAGATATAATACAAGAGCAATTTTACGGTAATATTTTCCTCAGCAGACTAGAAGGAAATTAGCAAAATGAGAACTATTGATCTTATTTTCTCTATAATGGGGAAATATAGGGAACAATCCCACACTTTAAGCCCTGAATAAGTTGTTGAATCCATTTTGTAATACCCAGATGGCCCTTTCTGTGTTCCCGTCAAATTCTTCTAAGAGTGGTTGTTTGTAGCAGATTTCATGATACAAGATAAATGACAGCCTTGTCTCGTGGGGCTCTGTATAAATAAGAGTCATGCCCTTGCTAGTGCTTTGTGTTGAACAGAATGAGGGTCTGCTGATCATCATCATCATCCTTTCACACATTATCGACCTGCACTCCTATTTCACCGCAGTTCTCTGACTGAGTCCTATCTCCGAGTGGAGCATAAACTGTAACATGAATTTACTGGTTGAGAAGATTCACAAAAATTGCTCATTTATGGCCACTGCAGATTTTCATGCACGCATGTGTTTGCACTGATTTTCCAGCAGACACCAAAACTAACATAATGAGACAGAGCACATTTAGGCCACGCCCACACTGAGGTTGTACAATCCAACGCTCTCTATTTGCTTTGTATTGTGGGAAGCTGCCTTGTTGTCATTTCTGACTTATAACAAAAAAACAAAACAATGTGTATATAAAGCTGCTATGTGACCAGGTGTACAGTAAAGAAGCTTAAAAACCCAGGACTATGTTTTTATAGGCTGTCGACCCCCCAAAAACAAGTGTTTAAGGACACAAAAAGTTGTAGATAACAGGACATTTCACATTGGATCATTTCTGTGACAAAAGAAAGGTAAGGAAAAGAAGCACTGTCATAGAACAATAAAATTGAGTTTCTCAATATATCTCCTCCTCTCAGGTTTACATAGGGTGGTGAAATAATCATTTGACATGGTTAAAAATCATTTAAAAATAACAATAATTTTTTTGTCACCGATTAGGTTTCCATCCATGGACGTAGTTCTCTGAGTAAACAGGTTGAGCTCTACTTTTGTGTCCTTAAACGCTCGTTTTTTGGGTCGACAGCTTATAAAAGTTCTGGGTTTTTTAGCTTGTTTACTGTACACCTTGACACATTAAAAATTAGTATTGTTTTGCATTAATAAGTGCTCTTATTAAATGTATCATTATTCTTCTATAGTATTATATGGAACTGTGTGATTTAGTCGCAAATTGAAGAAAAGTTTGTTTTTCAAGGCACTTTGTGACTTTTCTTACCTTATACACAAAAAATTGTAAAAACTCTGACAGTTTTGTATTTGGTGGGGCAGGAGCGGCTGCTGCAAGTAGATGCTGTGGTTTTTGTGAGTTGTTTTTTGTTTTGTTTTGTTTTGTTTTTTGGTTCGGCAGAAATTGTCCAGTCGTGATTCACCAGTTGTTAAGTGTGTTGTGTAGTGGCGTGACTCAGTCATTAGGTTTGTGCTCCTTTCCAATTGGCAAAGACTAAAATCTGTTCCAGTCGATGGAAACAGTCGTTAGGTGTGTTCAGGTCAGTCTTACAATGTTTCTGCTAGTCCTGTAGTGTGTCCCCAGCTTTATTAATTCTGCGGTGAATTCAAACGCTTCTCAGTGGATCTTGCAGTACTGTACAGTAACAGTGTCGCGAAGTCAACTTTGCTTTCCGAGTAAACCTGTTTTGAGCTCGGACAAGTTTGTCAGCGATGCAGTCGAAGCTAATAAATGGTCTGCACTGTGCAGCTCAAATGAGTACCATTTTGTTTTGTTTGCCATTTGATGTTTCTCGTATGCAACAGAAATGGCAGTGCTTATAAGTTGAACAACACACTCACAAAATTTAGTCGCACTGGCAGAAAAATGGTCGCAGTCTGCAGCTCTGTATTGAGATTTAAGATTTTTGCCAAAGTCACCCACCCCAGTTTTGATTAACACAAGTGAGGGTCAGTTGCTCCAGTAGTTTTAAGGAAATCCCAAGTGATCATGGCAAAAGTAGAAGGTGATATTAGAATAAACTTAGTTTGCTCATTTCTTTCTGTAAGCTGGCTCCTTCCCGCTGTCAGCTTCCTGTCTGTGAAGCTGAGCCCATTGGCTGGTCATATTCGCTGCTTCTGCCTTGAATCCACATCAAACCATATCTTGGCAGGCAGCATTTGGCTGCGCAAACTGTCAAACCTCCCACTGCCTCCAAATCAACTAAAAACATCTTCTCTGTTCATTATATATGAGGAGAGTGTGATCACTCTTCAAGTTCAGAAATTCAGTAACCTGAGTGTTTAGACTCTTTATTAACCTGTTAATCTGGCATATCAAAAGTTCATGAACCTTTTGGACTACAGGCATAATTATGGTCTTGCTAAAAGGCCTTTAGGTTTTGGGTGTTCAAACTGAGAATTTCTCAAATGAAATGGTTTGAAAAGATTGCATTAAAAATGATTAGAAATCTGACAAATTGTAAAAAAGATGGTCCACGTGTAAATGTAAAAGAGTTCAAGTCTTTAATGTCGTGTTTCATGTCCACAGAGCCTACAATGAAATCTCTGAATGAAATTTTTGCTCAACTTAATTGTATTTTAAAATCAAAATTGAACACATTTACTTTCCTAATACAGTTCATAATCTTTTATCAAAATGTAATATCTTGGTCCACTTTTTGGCTTTTTAGCCTCTCCCCTCCAACCACCTGCATGCATTCTCCCACTTTTTACAATCCAGTCAATTAGAAATCGATAAAACCAAGTCACATTTTTTATCCGATTATACTCATCCAATTTTTGGGGTGCTAACAGTGTTTCATGTTAATTTTAAACATTAAATGTGGTTTGAGTTCTGTGATTGTGTTGTGTCATGCAGATGTCTCTTTCTTCGTGGACAGACAAATGACTTGACACTGTTTACACTGTAAGTTGTTTAGAATGAAAAGCATATGAGCCATAGCCCAGCAATCAAACAGCGTAAATGCAAACAAATGTCATTTGAAATGCCAAGCTTATCGTGGATCATGATCCAGCAATCATTGGTGTGAAGCTGTTTGATCCAGAATGCTGTCTCTAGTGTGCATTTGGCTGCTTTATTATGACTAATAATAACTCTAATTGAGCTCAGTCTGTCTTCTTGCTGCTGGCCAGAGGGGTCGTCCCTTTCTTTGTCTTTCCTATAATTTCCCCGGCTACACAGTAATGAACTCTTGAGTTTGTAATCGGGTTTGTGAGCTCTTCAGGCTGATGTCAGATGCAGGTGAATTACAGAATGTAGATTGAAAATGACCCTTTTTATAAGTAGACAGTAGACAGTCACATATATAATTACACTGCATTGTATTTCATATTCTGTGACAGTCTTTATAAAGAAAACCATTATGGTTGCGTAAAATTTAGGAATTACATAGTTTAGAAACTCCAAAATTACGATGGAGCTTGTAGCTATAGTTTGGTTGTAGTCCAAGACTGAAATCTTTCTTCAAAGACACTAAGTGCTTATGGAGGACTTACACACCAATGACGCGCCAGTATTTATTTTTGCTCAGAGAGGCTTAAACACGCAGCTTTGTCAATAAGTAAATTCTGTTTTTCTGAAAGAAACATGGAATATTTCCCAATTATTTCACTCTTTATACTCATACAAACAATGCAAGTGTTTAAAGCAGCTTTTCCTGAAAGTGGGAGGGTTGTGGGTGAAAATTCTCTACTTAGGTTTTATTTTTTTTAACTAAATCGTTTCTTTGAGGTGTGAAACAAAGAACTTGGAATTATGGGAGAACAGTAGTGGTGTGTTTGGATAGTAGACAGCTGGTTTGCTGTTGAACAATGTTCTGGCAATATTTTGTCAGTACATGGCATAGAAACATGGACTGAAAATAGATAATCGAGTACGGGAAAATGGAGTTTACGTGAAAAAGAAAATTATATAAATGCATGAGCTCTGACATTGTTCTGCTAGAATGCCCTAAAACAGTGATAGACCGTTTTTTTTGGGCTGACCAATTTAATGGCAAATATTCAGTCATTTTAGTCAGTTATTTTATTTTATTTTATTTTGGCATATATCCATGGTCATTCTGCATTTTGTGACTGCAAAAATTATTGCTACTACTACTACTACTTCATCTTCTTCTTCTTATTATTATTATTAGGAAATATAGTATATTGAATATATTCTAGTCTGCAGATACTGACATTAAAATATACCGTATTTTTAAATAAAAATAAAATAATATTATACCATAATCATAACTCCATAATGCTTACCTCATATTTAAAATGTTTAAATGAGATGACAAACTTACAAGTACTGTAAGTGGTATTATTTTTAAGGAAAGATAGCAAGGGCAAACCTTGCATGTAAAGTATTTCACAAAATACTTTTGATAGGTTTGAAAAAAAAAAACACACACAGTAAATTAATACTTTTTTTTTTTTTTTTTTGAAGCCTCTGTCTGTCTCTGGAGCTCTAAGCCTTTAGCCTTGCATCTCAGACATGAGCTGAAGTCTTTTCTCTTTTCTTCTTTCACAGCATATTGAGCTCATTCGACAGACTAATAGGAGATCTCACTGTCACACCTCTCCCCAGACAGCATTAAGGGTGAAAAAATATCATGACTAGTGAGCGGCAGTTTGCTCTCGGCTTTGACTAGCGTGCCACATCTGAGTCTCGAAGAAGGAGAATTTTAAAGGCCCAGAAATGCATATTCAATGACAGACTTCAAACACCACACCACTATCTATAAGGCAGGGAGTGGAGCTGGGGGTCACAGTCACACGTCAATTTATAAAGCTCTTTTGGAAGTTCTTGAATTAGATATGATACATTACAATTTTCATATGCAGTGAAGGTTGTAATGTCACCTATAACAGGATCTCCTCCCTTGAGGACACCAAAGTTCAAATGAGGTTCAGACTACAGAGCTGTGATCGGTGTTTTCAGTCACTGCAGTTGTTTGATTGTGCCTTTCTGGATGACATGGAATTTGTTATACTGATTAAAAATGTACATTGTGCTGTCCTGAATTGCCACTTGTGAACACATGACGCAGTCAGTGTTTTTCCATATTTTCGACTTGTTGTGCCTTTGTTTTGAAATGCTTTTAGACCAGAATAAAGGATGAATTGAGGTGATAGTGGAAGAAAGTATGTTTTATCTTTGTGTTTAATTATTCAACCATAGATCTTTGTACATGGTTTTGAAAGTCTCACGTGGAGGTTCACTGGGTGCTAAAAGCATCTCAGTTCCACCCAGGTCTAGTGAGTGTTAAAGACAAAGAAGCAGGAAAGATATAAACAAGAAAAACAAACATTTTTATTTTTTTGTACATTTTTTTGTGGTGTTTTATAATCATTTTGTATAAATTGTATTAGTCTGTCCTATTAGTCTGTTGAATAAAGTATTGGTAACGCTTTTTTTTTTTTACTATCCTGTTCTACATGTTGCACAATACCATTCAAAAGTTTGGGTTCAGTGAGTTATATATATATATATATATATATATATATATATATTTTTTTTTTTTTTTTTTTTTTTTTTTTAATAAAATATTTTTATTCAGCAAGGATGCACTGTTACTAGTAGTGTAGCCATAAGTGCCATTTTTACAGGACACATCCTGGCCAGGGTTTCTATATTTGGCTTTGTTTCCTGTTTTCATACTTTCTGAGGGTAATGTACATAATCGGTCAATCGTGGCGCGTGAGAAGGTGGAAGTTACAGAAAAAGGTCTAAGCGATGCAGTAGATGTTTGTTTGTTTATTCATTCAACTTGAAGCGCGCTGCGCAGACTGACCATTGTATGCTTTCAAAGTACTGCAGTTCGAAAGCACAAGGCATCGTCTGCTCTCTGTAGCTCTCACGGATGTCATACAACAGTCAGTCTGCACAGCGCAAACAGCCAAATCCTGCATATTTAAGGCAATATAGAAATCCTGGCCCGGACATGTCCTGTAAAAATGGCACGTATGATCACCCTAGTTACTAGTGACAGTAAACCTACAAAATTCACACCGTGTGTACCATTCAAATAATTTTACTAGGATTACATAGATCAGCAGCAATAGTAGTCATGACCACCAGACACACTGCGCACAAATTACTAGTAAGGGCTGCGCTACGTCTATTTTTTTATGTGCTACACTTAGCAATAATCATTTTGTAAATCATTCACATGTTTGTCAACACAATCTCAAAGCAGGCTTTAATTAAGCAAATCAAAGAGTGAATTACTCACCCACTGCTTCAAAACAAGACATCTGTTGGGCATGATTTAAGTTAAATGCACAATGATGGGCACACAAAGTCTTTGTATTCAGTAAATCTGACTGAAAAAAAGCAGTTTCTATTTTAAAATCTGTTTAGGTTTTGCTTTGTGCAAATTAAATTTGAATGCAAATGTTCTTCCTACTGACATAAATGTAGTTATCAAACATGGCAGTGGTTAATTTTTTAGTTAGAGTATAAATAATAAGTAATAACATTTATTAATATCCAGATTCCAAAAACTGCAATCTGACAAATGGAAATCTCTATAAAATGCTTTTTCCCCCCAAAAGGCGTGGTTAATGTTAGCCAACCTGTGCGGTGAGATAAAAAGAGCCATAGCAGAGGAAGCCAAAGCTGAAGATTATTTAAGCAACACCACACCTGCGACAGAAGCCCCTAAAGCCCTCTCATTCTGCCCGGTTTCAATTCTAAACGGCTTAGTATAAATGGTCGTTTGATTATGTACACATGCACTCAGGTGACCCCAACCCCCCAATCTATCCGTAGTCCACTACATACTGTAGCTTGGCAATACTTCAGTGACCCCATATACGGCAAAGCACACATTTCCTGCGCAAACGTGGGGACTTAACATCCAAGCTATCAATAGGAAGTTCTCTCGCTCTGCCACCCTTCCTTTCATTTTCCATCTTTCTCTCTCTCTTTGCACAAACTGATTCAATACTGGGAAGAATGTAGCAGCCCTGTCAGATCTAAAGAGGGTCAGCTCATATCTGCCCGTTATTCTTATGTCAGATAATAGTGTGAGGCCCCCAACAGGAGCCTTTATAAAGACTCTAATAGAGCAATTATTTTCAGACAAAAGGTCACCTCAGCCATGACGACAGGCTGGAAATCAATAAACCCCCAATTATGACTACATAACCAGGCTTGGGAATTAGATGGCTGCTCCTATATTTGGCAGTAACTGATCAAGGTTGCATTAGAAAACCGTATTTGGAGGCAGTTGCCTTGTTCCCTTTGTGTATTTTTAATATGGGGTTGCTTACTTAGGGATCATTAAAAATGAATAAGCGACTCTCTGTTCTCCAGCGCACCACTTCATCAATGGCCACCATCCTGAAGCCGACCCACTGTTGAGCGATTGGAAATCGAGCATGTTTTCATTGTGGAGGGGTTGCTTATGAAGGAGGGAAAGTGTCTGAATTTATGGACGTGGCGAGGATTATACTTGGAGCTGGATCAATTTTTGTGCTTGTTGTTGAGATCAAATAAGCTGGCCCTTAGGTGGGTGTTAAAGTTTCTATGGCAGAGCCATAGTCATAACATGCCAGGGGGAGAGATTATGCCCATCTCATGAACAACACGTCGACTTCTTCCTTTCTTTTTTCACTTGCACTCTCGCTTGCTTCACGCATTCTAGCCAGGTCTCGTGCCGTTGGCTGCTCTGCGAGTCATTGCGATAAGTGCTGCCTTGCGTCGTCTCAGCAGGTGAAATGTGCTGAGCCCCAGCCGCTGGTGATTGCTGGCAATTTACACTTGTAACAGAAAGTGCCATTTGTGAACTGCACAAAAAAGCGGCAGATGTTAATGAATGACACCCACTGTAATGGCGTGCAACACACTTGTATGTGGACACGTCCTCAAGGCATCTGCAAGGTCTAATGCGCTTGTTCCACTAGATGAAGGTTGCCAGAGCCAAGGCACAAGTGATTTTCTGCAAGTTTTATGAAAGTGCGACTAGTCACATTGCATTAACATGTTGCTGCTGGGTCACATATTGAAACCGCATCATTTAGTCCCTTCCCGGGTGTCTCAAATACAGATGTTGCATGTTTAATTTAAATAGTCACAGACAGTGATACAGTCCTTCCTATATTGGACAGGCAGCATATGCAATGTATAAATTCAGTATAATGTAATAAATGAACAGGTGGTTGACTCTGCAGTTGGTAAAATCGATGACTGCATTACAGTCTTTTTTAAGGGGATTTGTCTTTTTTCGACATCTCTATGGAAAGACGACATATGGCATATGGCTTCACTGAGCTGTGTAAAGCTTTGGCCTGTTGAAGTCTCTAGCTGCTTATGAAACAGCATTCCATCAAGTCTTTTATTACTCGCGGGATTCACTCAGATGGAGTTTTGATCTTGCAGTGCATAAATCCCGAAGGTTAAAAAGCAAGCATGCATCGTTTGCAGTAATGACTAGGTATGGGGACTTTGGCCCAGACTGTTTGCTCCATTACCTGGGTTCTTTATTGTGGCTGGAAAAGCATTTTAGATTTAGATGTTGCTTTTTTAATTCTTGTTACATCTTTCTTAAAAGCCTTTCACACTTTTTCTAACCCTAGATCAACATCTTAAAGCCTATAAGCCTAGGGTTGATGGGGTTATGTTGCAATATTCATGAAGAAATGTAAATGACACGAATACTAGTGAGTTTTAGAGAGTGCTTTACACAATAGTTAACTCACTTACCTGTCCAACAAAAAAGCATCTTGGGCATCATCATCAGTTTCACCATGTGAATGTCATACCAGTGCTTTCTTTTGTGTGTGTTTGGCTGTCTTTCTCTTTTTTGGCTTCAGACCTTTTCTGCTTTTCCATCCAGATTCTCTCACTGTCTCTGTTGGAAAAGCATAATAATAAGAGTGTTCCATTGTCTGCATTTCACACTTTATGTCACCAAACAACACTAAGCTACTAGCGTGTCTACAGAGGTGGCAGCTAATGTTTAATGAAACGTTTAGTCCATTGTTTAGTGAAACATCACAGATTGCATGATTTTAAAATGACAAAATACACTGGGGTGAGGGGATCCTCCCCATAAATGACTGAAATAGAAAACTTGTGAGTGACACCATTCATATAACTCGTCACAGAAACAGTTTATTTATTAATGTGTAAACCTAGGGCTGGGCGATATGGACAAATATCATTTGATATCGATAATTATCATGATAAATGTCAAATCTTTATTTCTTTCGAGTTTAAAGTCAGATTTTTGCTCTAAGGTGAAAGTTGTAGAAACCAGACCATTCATTTTCCTTAACAAAATAAATATCTAAATAGAAAAATGAATGTCCGCATGTGCTAATGAGTTATATTGTTTCAAAAATGAGTTATATTGTTTCATTATCAATCAGTAACATCTGTAAAAACTGTAGCAACCTGAGTTTTATATGGTTAAATTTATTCTGACCCAGTATTTTTTTATTTTTTTTTTTTTAATTAAGCATTGGTCTCCCATAGTATCATGATGAACACAATTAAAGTCACACATAATGGTAACTCAGTACCATGGTAAAAATATAACTACATGGTTTTATAGGTATCCTATTTGTGTGAAAAACGGTAGTCTAAAAACATTCGGTATAAATGCACACGTTATAGCTTAATCACAGATACATACATACTATAATTATATACCATTACTCCTGTAATAAAATTCAATGTGAATATCCCACATTGCTGCCACAATACCAGTGTTACTACAGTAAATCCATGGTAAATGATGGCGAAGTGTAGATTGAAAAGCCTTCTGACTGTCTTGTTGCAAACAGCTTTAAACTAGTTTGAATCACAGAGTCATTTGTGTTCATCGCTGAATTCAAGTGTTTCACACTGGATTTCACAGAGCTGTTTGGTGCTCGCGTGACAGAGTAAATGCATCTTCTCTAGTGAGCTCGCACAGTTTGAACTTTGGTCCGAGCGGATAAACGGTCCGTGTGGCGCTCTGCAAATGAGTTGCGCTGTTTCGTTCCGCTTTAGGCACATGAACATTATATTGAACATTTATCGAACTCTTCATATCGTTTTATCGAGGAAAATTATATCGTGATAATTATCATTATCGTATTATTGCCCAGCCCTATGTAAACCCTTTTTAAATTAGCATCAAATTATTGAAACTTTAACCCAGTGTTAAAAATGACAGTGGGTAAACAATTTCGGGGTCAATGTCACCACAGAGTGCCTTTGAACCCAATTTTGGTCTTAATTTCCCATTCGCTTTATGTTATGTCATAAATAGTAGACACTCAAGTACTATAGAAACATATTAGCTGAGCTCCCACACATTTTTTTAGATAATTATGGGCCATTATTCGAAGCATAATCCATAAGAAATGTCCACCCTGTCATGGACATATATATTACTGTTAAATGATTAATTGCAATATTAAGATGCAAATTATATTTTCTGAAAGGTATAATGTTCCTTTCCTAAACAGCGTTATTTGTTTGCTTTCAAATTATAAATACATAAAAGATTTTATGTAATCCATGTGTTTTTAAAGAAACTCACACAATTTGCACGTATTTTTTATTAATTGGAGAAAACTGTGATATTTGGATGTAGTTTTTTGTTTGCATGTTATTGCCCCCACACCTAGTTATTGAACACACTGGATTATACAAATATGATTGAATTATTATTTAATATTATTGAAAATAATATGATTGAAAATATTATTCTAAAATATCAAGATGACAGGGTGGACCAGCACATGACGGAGTGGACACATAAAGCAGAACAAACAAAGCATGAAAAAAATATGACAATGAAACATTTAACTTCGAAAAAAAATAATATAATAATAAAAAATAATATAATCACATTCTCAATCACACTGATAAATTCTTCTTTTTTAATAAATAAAATTATTGTTTTTATTACCAAATGGTCAATGCACTCAAATTGAGCAATCTTTTATTTAACAAAATATTAATAGGAAAACAAAATTTCAGAATTTTATGATTTGAGTATATTCTACTCTAATTTAAATTTAATGAGCAGTGCATGGGACATAGCAAAATAAAGATGCATGCTCCTACACAAAACTTAAAACAAAATCTATAAACTGTATCTAAAAATGAATCTTTTGTCTATGAATCTAAAAAATTATTTATGTACAGGACACCAAAAGGCACCCTACAGTGATACTGACTCTTCAAATGTTAAGCCCATTATAGGCCTGTTGGCTTGCAGCTATCCAAATAAAGCAGCAGGTACATAATATCATAAAACACTGATATTTGGTTAAACTTCTGCAGTACACCAAATTTGACATGTTAACTTATCTTAATACTGGCAGCCTTTAGTAACTGAACTCAGGTTAGGTTTATTTTTGAGTAATGGCATCCGGCCCAGAAACAGCTCCAACCAATTTACTTTTGAAAAGTCTTTAAACTTCACAGGGTCTTTTGCCCTCTGTTGCCATTTGAAGCTAATAATGCTCATCCAGGAGCTCACAAATCCACATTTTTGAATTCACATAAAAGGAACCACCATGTGGAAAGACTGCAGAGGAACAGCCTGAGAAAATAATGTGTCACTGTAACATTTCCCTGATTCACCCATGGCCTTCTGCTTTTATCCCCTGCACTGTCACTGAGGACGAGGGGTCAGCAGAGATGTGTGAGAGAGAGTTTGAAAGGGAACTTAATCCAATATTCATCTGGCCACTTGCCTCAACCCAATCAACTGCAGCATACAGCCGTTTTAGAGTGAACTACATGGAGAGACTCCTGACAGCCTTTCAAGTAATGAATTTGAAAGCCCTCGACCAACTGTTCTCAGCGTGGCAGCGCCGCACACCTGCTGGAACGCCGGAGCCGCACCATAACATAGTTACTCCGCAGTATGTTCACACTACATAGCTGAAATGTTATCTGCTGATGTAATCTCACCCAAGCTGTGTAACTCCTCCAAATACTATTACTTCTTTCTCAAAAGACATTAATCAGTGTAAAATTAACCGCAAGCGAGGGGAGAATCACATTACTACCGCCTGTGTGGTTGTCATTCCTACAGATGCTGACAGGCAGACAGTCAGATAGGAGAGACGAGGGGCACTAGATGAGGATGTAATGAATACAATATCCAAAGTAATTTCTTGCTATTTTGTGCCCTTTCTCTAATAGCGATGTACAGTACGCTGTCTAAATATCACCGTCATACCTCTGACTAATGTTCTTCGACGACACATCCCTCTCTTATAAAGCAGACGATTGCCTCGGGCGGATATTGCCTCTCTGAAATCAGAATTTTTGATTGATGTGCCGCCAGACATTAAAGTGGATGGCAATCTAGCATTCATTCTCAGCCTCCGCACTCAGTTTAATGTGAATTACTCATACAAATTAAAGGCAGAAGTCATCTTTTTTTGAGGGAAGACATGGTGCGTAAAGCATTTCTGTCCAGTTTGGAAGGTTTCGCCTCAGTGGCTTACATTATTAGTGTATCAGCAGCTGCACACTGAGCACTTGAATGGATCCAATATGCAATCTTATCTCAGCAATATTAAAATTCTCTCTTTTAGAGTTAGGTCGTCGTCTACTTAAATACTCTTCCCTAAATTTTGCCTCTATTTAATGATATACAAATTACATGTCATTTGGACATGACAAGCTTTTCTTTTAAAGGTTGTTTGTTGGACACAAAAGGAATAGCAGTCCTTTCAAACTACAGTATGAATGGTGAGTCTACATTAGGGTTGTACAATTTGGCCAAAAATAGAATATTTTTTGTCCATACCATTTAATATGTTAACATTTAACACAAATGATGTTTCATACAAACAGGAGAAACACTGTGCGCAAGGATACAGTTTGAAGGCTTTTCAATTTATAAATCACCATCATTTACCATGGATTTACTGTAGTAACACTAACTGCATCATGGTATTGTGGCAGAAATATGGGATATTCATATCAAATTTTATTATTTTATTAATGTAGACATGTATTAAATGTATTGAAGGAGTAATGAAACATAACTACAGTATTGTTTGTGTGTGATTAAGCTATAACTTTTGTGCATTAATACTAAATGTATTTATACCACTGTTTTTCATACAAATACCTAAACCATATAGTTACATTTTTACCGTAGTATTGAGGTGTTACATGTGTGGTTTTAACTGTGGTTATCATTATCTAAATGTATGCTACTCTGTGGAAGACCAAAAGGTTAATGTTAATAAAACTCAGCCAGACAGCCAGAATAATTAAAGGTGACCTATTATGCCACTTTTTACAAGATGTAAAATAAGTCTCTGATGTCCTCAGAGTGTGTATGTGAAGTTTTAGCTCAAAATACCCGACAGATAATTTTTTATAGCTTGTTAAAATTGTCACTTTTAGGGAATGTGCTAAAACGTGCTGTTTTTATGTTTGCCATTTAAATGCAGATGAGCTGGTGCTCCCAGCCCCCTTTTCAGAAGAGGGCGGAGCTTCAAGATCTCATGCTTTAGCATACCTGCAAAAAAAAGGACAGTCTCATGCACTGCAGTGTTCAGCCTTATATGATCTTACTGGTAGCACAAGACAATGGTACCAACATTAGCCTTACAAAGTGCCAAGAAGCTCTTTCAGAAAGGCAATTTGGAAAACAAAATTTGATACGTGATACTTTGTTTGGAGCTGATGTTCACATTTACTTTGAATTGACCCTCATTTGTGAGGAAGTCTTGCATAAAATGATTGGCACGAACATATAGAACCTTACTGTTTTTTTCCGGGACATTTCCTTCGAAAAATAAATTTGACCAGTGTCCTCAGCAGTTTAGATGGAGGGAGTCTATATGTTCATTGGTGCATTCCAAAACAAAACACTTGTAATGCCTCTTTGGCACTGACATATATCTCCAGCAGCTACAGCAAGAAAACAGTAAAGGCGGACTGCTGCTTCTCACTCAGGGCTGTGACTTTGCTAATAGGGCAGGATTTCTTCCTATGATGACATCAACATTGGGATGAATCTGGAATCGCATGTTCAGAGAGACTGTTTATTGGGATTATAAAAAAAAAATGAGTGGGTAGATTTTTACTGGCTGGTTGTTTTCACACACTGCAGCCACACAACTGTGTTCAAACACCTCATAAAAGTAATTTTTGCCTTATAGGTTCCCTTCAGATGTTACTGTTTGGACATACATTTACATCTGTATCCTAACTCAAGCTACTACTAAAGTCAACTCAAACTACTGTCAAATGAATAAAGTCGAAATATTATGAGAAAAAAATTAGAAATACTATGAGAACAAAGCAGAAATTACAAGAATAATGTCAAAATTATGAGAATAAAGTCGAAATGTTTGAAAAATAAAGTAAAATATTTTGAGAATGAAGTCAAAATACGAGAATTAATTCATAGCAATTACGAGATTAAAGTTATAATATTCTGAGAGTATGTTCTAGCCTATTTTGCAAATGGCCCAGATTGGGAGCACCGGGAGAGATTCCAGTGTCTCAGCTTTTAAATTCTGTCAGTTTTATCGCAAAATACAAACAGTATGTTTTACAATAATGTGTTTTTTACGCTCTTTAATGTACCGCAACAGATCGCTATATTTGCTTCAGTATAAGCAGCATGTGAGTCAATCATCTTTCCTATTATAATAATGAGGCATTCATTTCATTAAATTAAGCTATATTGTTGTTTTTTCATGCCTTCTGATGTTCCTTCACTTTTAAATCTTGCTATAAACTTGAAATAATAAGGAAAAACATTTATAATTTGTATTTCGTGGTAAAACTTTGATGAATGAATGGAATATTATGTCCAATCATTTACTATATTATACCATGAGTAAAACAACTTGTGAATAGTCACCTAACATTATATACCTCAGAAAAGACAACAGTGTAACTTATGTTAACGAGTTGGAGCCCACTTCTACGTTTAGAACATTTTATTGTTGTTTTTAATTAAATACATGTGTGGAATGAAAGATTGGACGCCACAGACATTTTTGAGGACTAGGTGGTGGAATTTTCACGAAGAAAAAAGTATCATTTAATGAACTGATTCACATGAATACAGCGATTTGTCATGCCACATTAAAGAGCTTGAAAAACACATTTTTGTAAGACACGTTGTTTGTATTTTGCTATAAAACTGATTTTGAAAGCGGAGACTTGTTTTATGTAAAAAAAAGTAGCAAAAGCACAAAGCTTATTGCTATTGGGGGGCTGGCACACTACAAATAACGAATGCAATCGAAGACATGAAATATTATTTCTAGGGATGCACCGAAACGTATCGGCCGAAATGCTTGCGCGTTTTGTCAGTAAAGCCGGTTCTGTAATCAGCGGTAAATGCCATCAGGTGCGTGATTTCACGTTGAGCCGTATATACTACACACAGCCGTTGTTCACTGACGAGCTGCGCAAATCCATGTTCATTATCAGTGTGAATTTGCGCATTTTGGCCGATACGTTTCGGTGCATCCCTAATTATTTCTAAGCATACTGTCCCAACGAGTATGACACATGCTATGATTTCTGCTAATAATCCCACATATATATGTGTTGTATTAAAAAGGGTTAAGAGAGCTACGGCGCCACCCAAGGGAATGTCGACTGGGTGTGTGAACTGATGTTAAAATAAAAAGTTGTTCCTGTTCAGTCTGTTAATAAATATCATATTCTTAATATTGTGCTGTTTCCGTGAGTCCCTACAATTGACTCTTCCTCATCCCAGTAAGATAATGTGGCCACTTGGATATTCAAATAAATTCTGGTGGCCTGGCAACTTCTCCCGGTGCTCTCAATCTGGGCCATTTGCATGCTTTATTCTTAATTTCTTTATTACTTTACTCTCATAGTATTTTGACTTTATTCTTGACTTTATTTAATCTCGTAGTCAATTTTTTTTTTTTTAACGTTTTTACACTAAAACGCCGTCGTAATTTTGTTAAGGAAAAAGCTGTCTGATTTTTACAGCTTTCACGTAGGAGCAAGGATCTGTCTTTAAACCTGAAAGAAATAAAGACTTGAAAGTTATCGTGAAAATTGACTGATATGAAAACAATTATATCATGATAATTTTTTTGGCCATATCGCCCAGAGCTATTTGTAACATTATTAAGTTTACAGCAAATAATACATAAATTGCTGAAAGTGAATGAACACTTGCTGTATTTTTATTATTTTTTCCCCCCTGTAGTAAAGAGGAAGGCTTGTGAGAGCAAAAGAGAGAAGCTTGGTGAAATATTTGGTGAGCATCACTCTCTGCTGAATGTGTAATTGTGTTCACGCAGGTCTATTTTTGTGCCTTTAATGAGATGGTGTTTTCGCGTCATGCTGCTGGGACCCATGTCAGCAGACTCTTATTTGGAAACCTTGTCAGTGAGTGTTTTTCACACATACTCAATGCAGCGCTTACTCACTCGCTCACACTCTCTCTCACGCACATAACCTGTAGTTTTTCTGCTTTTCAGTATTGGTCTAACCCAAAGTTGGAGTGTAACAAACTAAAAGAAGTGACTAAATTAACTACGTGTTTCAGGAGCATGACAGGCACTCAAATTTTATCCCAAAACAGTGTAGCTTTTCCAGTAACAAGCTATTCCTATCAAAATAGGATTTTTTTTTTTCCCTGCCAGATTACTTTCATGCAGTTTTACAAGACAACAATCTGAGGAAATGATCAAATCCTGGAACATCCTGTCCATCCTAGTTTTGGGAATACTGATTAATTGCCATTTAAAATTTTCTTCTAAAATGAAAGTTTTTTTTAGACTTCTATGGTGTAGGTTCAGTGATTTCACTTTAATGGCACTGAAATGGCAATGAAAAAGTTTTTCTCATTGGCATTAAAGGCAAGGCAAGGCAAGTTTATTTATATAGCACATTCCATACACAATGGTAATTCAAAGTGCTTTACATAAAAGGAAGTAAAATAATCGTAAAATAATAATCACAACAATAAAACAAATAATTTAAAAACGTTTCAAATGATTTAAAAATTGATTTAAAATAAATTTAAAACAGTTAAAAATAGGAAAGGATTATACATAGTGCAATCAGTTTAGACGTAGCACAGTGCTCATTCAGTAAATGCACAGCTAAACAGATGAGTTTTGAGTCTAGATTTAAATGTGGCTAATGTTTTAGCACTTTTGATCTCTTCTGGAAGCTGATTCCAACTGTGGGCAGCATAATAGCTAAAAGCAGATTCCCTTTGTTTGGTGTGAACCCTTGGTATTTCTAACTGACTCGATCCTAATTATCTGAGTGGTCTGTTAGTGGTCAATGAGCATATCTGCAATGTATTTAGGTCCTAGGCCACTGAGTGATTTATAAACGAGTAACAGTACTTTTTAATCAATTCTAAATATAACTGGAAGCAGTATAAGGATCTGAGGACTGGATTGATATGCTCAGATTTTCTGGTTCTATTTAGAATCCTGGCAGCGGCGTTCTGGATGAGCTGCAGCTGTCTAATGGCCTTCTTGGGAACCATTACAATAGTCCACCCTGCTTGTGATAAAGGCATGAACAAGTTTCTCCAAGTCTTGCCTGGAAACAAAACATTTAATTCTTGCAGTGTTTTTGAGATGATAGTATGCTGATTTAGTTACTGCTTTGACATGACTACTGAAACTAAGGTCTGACTCCAGAATCCACCAAACTTCTTGTCTTGATTTTTTGTTGTTTGACCCTCCTAAATATAGGAGCCTGAGAAAAATGCTAATTTTAAAAGAAAACTTCTAAAAATGGCACTTAGAGGCTTTTGCATCTGTACTCTTCAGGTAGATTTTTAAAATTAATTGTATTAAAGGAGTAGTTCACTTCCATAACAAAAATTTACAGATAATGTTCTCACCCCCTTGTCATCCAAGATGTTCATGTCTGTCTTTCTTCAGTCGTAAAGAAATTATGTTTTTTAAAGAAAATGTTTTAGGATTCCTCTCCATATAATAGGACGATATTGAACAATTTATTATATTTTTTTTTTTTTTTTAGAAAATAACCAACCGATTCGCTAGATAAGACCCTTCTTCCTCGTCTGGGATCTTTCAGAGCACTTTGAAGCTGTATTTAAACTGCATTTTGGAAGTTCAAACTCAGGGACACCATAGATGTTCACTATATGGAGAGAAATCCTGAAATGTTTTCCTCAAAAAACATAATTTCTTTATGACTGAAGAAGGAAAGACATGAACATCTTGGATGACAAGGGGGTGAGTACATTATCTGTAAATTTTTGATCTGGAAGTGGACTTCTTCTTTAATACATTCATAAGGTTGCTATATTTTTCACTTTCATCTTTGACACATTTTCAGACTTTCACAGCCCTAAAAAATATATGTGTATATATATATGTATTTTTTTTTTGTACTGTTAGTACAACTGTACATCTCTGTCTTTCATTTGTGTGTATTTATTAGTAGCTAAGGTGGGCAAGGGATGTAGTAGGATGTTTTGTAGAAATCCGGCTGATTTCCCTTACTGTCTCTCTGATAACCTTTAGCTGTGCAGGTCTCTGTGTCTCGCTGAGATGACAGCATCGCTTCAGGGACGAAACAAGGGCTGCCTGCAAAGCCTCGGCTTATTTCTAATCAAAGAGAGACACAAGCCTAGCAGCAAAGCACAAAAGGATTCTTTTTTTTCTGTTTCTGTGCATGTTGCTTATCTGCACGTGTGTTTGAGAAGACAGAGGCCTTGAGGTTTTGTCCTAAATTCCACTTCAAACGCTCTGAAAGATACGGTTTCTTCCTCGCAGATGTCCAAACTTCCCAGCGAGAGTTTCTCTTTTTCTGTCTTCTGGCCAGAGCTCATTAGCTCTCTTTTTCCTGTCTTATCCATCATGTGTGCAGGCCAACCTCTCCCTCCATCACAGCGGCACGCAGCCACCACTCACCCAATTCCATTCCGTATAAATACCAACCCAAGTCGACACAATTTCCACAGCGTACATTTTTCTTTTCTCTACGATTGTCTGAATATAAGCAGCAGGATTGCGTCTCTCTTCTCAGTGAATACATTTTTTTTCTCTTTTCCCACAGCTCACTAAATCCTCATAAAGTGGATTCAACCTTTACGTGTGTCAGAGAAACCAAACGAATGGGGATTTGTAGATGGTGGGTAGATTCTCACAGCGACCGTCTGTCATCAGCAGGCCTGTTTTTAGAGGAGACTCCATCAGCCGCCCCTTCTTGGGCTGTGCCGTTACTGTGACTAATGCCTCCTAGCGCAGTCCGTGACTCACACACCCATTTTTAAGGCTTTGTTTATTTATATTTGCGTCAATCTCTGTGCTAGGCTTCATTTTCTCCCATGCATCCAATCATCCAGCCTGTTGGTTTGCAGCTTGGCTGATCTTGAAATAGCTTTCTGGAACCAAAAATCAACAGTATATGTACAAAATATGATTTTGTTTCAAATGTGACTTAGTTTATGTTTGGCTAAACAGTTTTAAAGCTCTTCTAAGCATGTTGAAGCTGTGACTTTTTTTTTTTTGTGCTAACCCAATCTCTTGGACGATTTCAGTCAACTCACACAGTCTGTCACCTGTCAAGAAAAGTTTTTTTTAAGATTATGGTTAGTGCTTCTTTTTTTTTCATTTTGCAGATTCTACAAAGTATATATAAACCACAACTCTCTGAAGATTTTAGAATGGTAATTGATATGACAATGTTAATGTATTTGGTCTTGACAGAATAGATCTGCTACGCTGCTGAATTGCTGCTGCTGTTGGTTATTGTTGTTGTTGTAAATTATTACTACTGCTGCTGCTTCAAAGCAAGTACAGGAACTTGCTACTGACAATACATACACAGAAATGGTGCTGAGAGTATTTAAGGCATACTGCTGCTGCACAAGTAGCATATATAATAACCCGTAGCAGATCTATACAGGTGGAGCTGGGGAAGGCGGAGAGTTTCAGTGTAACACTGAAAGCATGCTGCGAAATGCTAGTAAATGCTAGAGCTATGTATGCAACATGAACCAATCAGCTTGTGCCAAGTAATTTAACACTGTGAATATCATTAGTATTTGCATTGACAACCCATCAGTCTGCGGCATTTAGAGTTTCATGACACAACTTGACATTTCAATCATGACAACTCAGAATAGTTCTAGCATGTTAATAGATTACATTGTTAAGGACGTGCATTCTGCACCTGTGTGTAAGGAGTGTCTATATCAGCAGTTTTTCGCTTCGCAAAACTGAACATCCAGTCAGAGTTCTCACTCTCACCAGTGGCCCCAACTCTGATTCCCCATGTGTAAAAGAGCTAACCGTTGCTGATGTTAGCCTGATGTGTGAAACACATCAAAAAAACTAGCCTGACAAACGCTCGCCAGTGGTCTGACATTGGCTGATGACCAACCATTGGCTAGGTATGTCCCCTCCCACTGCTGTATTTTGAGCATGTAATATATCTTGCATGAATAGGCATACATCCTGTAGCAGATCTAGACAGGTGGAGCTGGGGGAGTTGGAGAGTTTCAAAGGAGCTCGGGTGTAGCAATCTCATTGGCTGCAGAATCAGCAGACACCAATCAGCTTGTGCCATGTAAATGATGTAGCCTCTAGCAGATTATATGTAAAGGACCTATCATTCTGTGCCATTTAGAGTTTCATGACTAAACCAGCCATTTATTTCTCATAAGCCCTGGCAAGCATGCAATTGGCAATAGGGCTGTTGCAATTCGTAGATTCTAGTCGACTATTAGATTTTTAAAAACCCTCGATTTCTTTTTGACCACATCGATTAACCGGTAAAGACTTTTCAAAGACTGCATGATATATTAAACCTGCTACACAAGGGTTTAATGCTGCTGCACAAACTGCTATCATTTACATGTGTGGAGTGTTTCAAACTCCATCTCTGCATGTTGCTGTGAGTTTGGGTTTATTATAACGTTCATCTGGGAACGCATTGTGCACCATTTCATCAGATTTGCAAGATAAATAATTTATAAACCTATGCAAATTCAAGAAAATACATAATAATAATACAAAGTTGTTGTTTTTTTCCCCCCAAAATA
The DNA here is from genome assembly GCF_022985175.1 of Labeo rohita. Taxonomy (NCBI): domain Eukaryota; kingdom Metazoa; phylum Chordata; class Actinopteri; order Cypriniformes; family Cyprinidae; genus Labeo; species Labeo rohita. Next base: position 23,455,770 of record NC_066892.1, read on the forward strand.
CTGTGCATTTACTTTTTTTTTGTGGGAAATTAATTTTTTCGATTAATCGATTAATCGATAAATTAGTCAATACATTAATTGATATAAAAATAGTCATTAGTGGTAGCCCTAGTTGGGAATGAAGGATCACAGATACTGTAGCAACAAAAGAAAAGTGACTTTTCAATTATTAATGTTTCTTGAAGATTAAGCAGCCCTAAATATCAATAACATACTAATGTTTGATTTGCACCTCAGTTGACTTAGGCAGTGGATTTCAGTGGGATTTTGACGGATTTTGGCTATATTTAATCGAAAAAGGCGTATGTGTGTATCTTTACAGAAGCAGACGTGTGCATTGTAAATAGTCTAAGCATTAATTGCAGGGAAAGCCCCTTATACTTGTTATAAAGTGTTTTTTTGAGGTCATAGTACATTGAAGAATGATCATATGACACCATGCGACCTGTAAATGTGAAAAAAAAAAAAATGGTTCCATTCCAGTTTGCAAAAAAAGGTTGCCAAAAAAAAAAAAAAAAAAAAATCTTGCCTAAAAAACACCTATATATGGGAGTTTTTACAAAATTGACGTGTTTCCATTAGGCATATTTTCAGTCTGCAATTTCAATTTGTGCAATTTGAAAGGGTGATGGAAACGCAGCTGATGTTAGTATAAAAATATAAATTAGTTCACATTAATCTAGACAGGTGGATCTGGGTTTCAGATGAACTCGGGTGTCGCAATTTTATTGGTTGCAGAATAAGCAGACACCAATCAGCTTGTGCCATATAAATGATGTGATTTCTAGCAGATTTGATGTAAAGGACATACAATTTAGAGTTTCATGACTGAACTAGATATGTATCACTCCAAACAGGGCTGACAGCTGTCTTCTGCTGCTGTGTAGATGCTGTGGTGTTTGTGTTGAATGATTTGTTGATAAACCAGCCGCTGGTTCATGTGTGTACATTCTCATTTCGTAATGCGCATTAGCTAGAAGTGTTGCGGTCCTGAGAGGATACATCATATGATTAATGCATATGAAGTGGATAAAGCAGGTGGCGGAGAGTAGAGGAGTCCATGTTAATTGAGTATGGCCCCAGCCTGGTTGCAATGGAAATGAAGCAAACAAAACAAATGAACTAAAAGGACACATGAAATGAAGAAAAGTTGCTTTTGTGCCTAAGACTGTTTTGTCCTCTATCTTAAAGCACAGAAGAGCAACAAGATTGCTTTTAAGAACAAGATCTTGAAATTTATCATGGCCATGAGCATCATCTCCAGAAATTGCAGGGGATCGATAAAACATCATAAGAGTCATTGTCCCTTACTGCTATTTGGAGCCTGTTGTTTGTTTCTTGTGTCTGAGTGGTTTTATGGGGTATTTTAATAAAAGACTCAAGCTATTGTTAAATTATAACGCTTAAAAACATTTCCTCTGCAAGGTCGCTATCACTTAGTTGGGTGACATTACAGCATTCATGACCTCCTTATCTATTTAGTAAGGCCCAAGAGCAAGTATTAAAGTAATAGCTCACCCAAAAATTACAAATCTCTCATTATTTATGTTTTTCAAATCCTGTATACACATAAGGAGAAGTTTTCAGTCTGTTCATACAAATCTATCATGTGGCTTTAGAAGACTGTAGAGCGTAAGTTGTATGGTCTCATTGCACATTTGCTTTCATGGCATGGAAAACATTCTGCTTAAGTATGGGTTTAGAATGGCAGAGCATGTAAATAATAACAGAATTTATGTGTTTGAATGATCTTTTATTTTATCCTGGTAAACTTCAGAGGAAACAGAGCCATTGCAATTATTGGCACCTTCTTTTCAACTGCAGACTCTGAGCTTTTCCATTTCTATAGTGGACCATGTTGCCTTGATTGTATTGTTTCCATGGTAGCCATTTATTTCTCATATGCCCTGGCAAGCATGCAGTTGGGAATGAAGGATGATAGATAACAACAACAGAAAAGTGACTTTTCAATTCTTAATGCTCCTCAGAGATTAAGCTGCCCTAAAAAGCAATAGCATACTGATGTTTGATTTGCACCTCAGTTGACTTTGTAGAAAGTTTTCATTGACTTTTGCTAGTATGTTAATTTATTTGACTAATCTTGTCTGATGACCAGCCTATATTAATCAACACCATTAGAGTACCATGTTATGTGAATATGGTAATTATACAGTACTTTAGGATATATCACAGTGTTACATCATGATACTGCCACAGTCTTACTTACCTCACAGGCTAAACGGTGGAGGATGGAGGATCAGGTTAGTTTTTTTCAGAAGGCCAGGCACTGACTACAGCTTCCCTCCCAAGGTGTTTCTCCCTTGTCGTAGATGTGATGAAATAAACAGAAATTTTACCAACTGTACCACTTGATTTCTCTGTACACTCAGGTCTCTGACCCAAGGTTTCTGCAAAGAGGAAATCTGTTCATATTCATGAAGTTAACACAAATCACAACACCTAAATGCTAGTATCTCAGGCTAAACAAGTTCTTGAAATATTAATGACTTTTCTGACCTTGATAAGTCTTACCATCTATATGGCATATATAGCCTGTGTTGAAAAATGTAGATTTTTCTATTATTATTTTTTGTTTTTTTCTTTTTCTTAAAGGTACGTTCATGGTTCTAAATAAATGTTAGTGTACATACTGATTCAGATGATAGTGTTTACAAGTTCACAGTGAGTGTGTACTTAGACATAATTGTGTTCTTTAACCATTTTCAACCGATTCTGCAATACTAATGCCAGCTAAAGAACTCTGAATGCACCTTTAAAGGAGAAGTCCACTTCCAGAACAAAATTTTACAGATAATTTACTTACCCCCTTGTCATCCAAGATGTTCATGTCTTTCTTTCTTCAGTCGATAAGAAATTATGTTTCTTGAGGAAAACATTCTAGAATTTTTCTCCATATAGTGGACTTCAATGGTGCCCCCAAGTTTGAACTTCTAAAATGCAGTTTAAATGCAGCTTCAAATGGCTCTAAATGATCCCAGCCGAGGAAGAAGGGTCTTATCTAGCAAAATGCTCGGTCATTGTTGAAACAAATAGACGATTTATTTACTTTTTAACCTCAAACGCTCGTCTTGTCTTGTCTCTGCGATGCGCATGCGTAGTCTGTGTAATCCGGGTCAATACAGTCCCGTTTTTTTTCTTCTTCAATGTCAAAATCGTCCTACATTGCTATTTTCCTTTTTTTGTAAAGGGCGTTTGAGCTTCTCTGCATGTTCACTTTGTAAACACTGGGTCAGTAATTCTGCAGTGATGTAGGATGATTTTAAAGTTGGGAAAGAAAATGAGATGGGAGTTTTTCAACATACTCTAACTGTATTGACTGTATTGAACCCGGAAAAAAATGGAAAAAGTTCACGCAGACTTAGACAAGACAAGTGTTTGAGGTTAAAAAAGTATATAAATTGTCAATTTGTTTTCGAAAATGACCGATCGTTTTGCTACATAATTATAATAGTTTCTGAGGTGGTTCATTCAATGTAATCAAATCTCATGCTCACTGATGGCAAACTACCTTGTAATGAGAAAGCTTGTGAAAGCTATCAACAGTAACCAAGTAACCAAGTTCTTCCATTCTTCCCATGTGTAATAAGACATGTTTGTGTGTGTATGTGGGTGTCTGGAGGTCACCATGTCATTGACATGTTATTTACCCTATTTCAAACAAGAGTTCAAGCTACTATAGTCTGTCTTCTCTATTAGTGCAGAAACAATTCTGTAACAGTTCAGCCAATCCATGCAGAATTAAAGTATGCCAGGAATGATTTAGTGTGTGTGTCATGGACAGATTCTTTTCTGCTTATTTTCTTTTTCATCTTCTGAGAACAGACTGTCTGTTTAGAGGCTTTTTTTCACCCTTCTACTTCTGCATCCATCGCAGATGCAGAACATGTTTGTTTAGCAGTAAAACCCTACTCGATTTCACATTAGCTGGAAAACACTAGAGACATGGCAGGAATATTAAGAGAAGAATGAGTGAGAATTTGCAGATTAGTCTCTTATCCAGCTCAGTGAAACATGAGCATGCATCCGGTCTGCAAATCAGATTTCTATATCAAGTGCCAAATCTAAACCTGAACCCTCCATCAAACACCTGGAGTCCTAAAAATCCATCCGTTCATTCTCCAAAACGATTGTCATTTATAGGGTTGCGGGATCTGAGATATCAGACCAAAGACAGGGAAACACAGACAGAGCACAAGACACAAAACTTCAGACAGAAAAGCCTTCTGGCTAAGCCAGGACTCCTAGCAGAGACCAATTGCTGTGAGTAGATGGTGCTGCCCACCAAGGCCAAAATTGTTGAAAAAAATTGACACTGAATTCAAGAGAACTGCTGAATATTGTAGCCACATCCATAAATTTAAGATAACACTTCCACCCTGAGGAAACCCACACCAACAGAGAACCACCAGAGAAGACCCACACAGACACTGGGAGAACATCTTAACTACATGCAGAAAGGCTTCCCCTTGCTCAGACGGACTTGAACCAATGACCTTCTTGCTGAGGAAGCAGTGCAACATACTGAGCCACCGTGCTGTGGTTAGTAGTGTCAAGCATCACTCCACATAAAGGAAGATCTGGCTTAAAGTGCACAGCTGAGTGCAACATATGCTGGGTCTCATAAAGCTCTTCATTATCTTGAGAGACAGACTATCAGTGTCCATACCACCACCATTCAGTGTTTCATATACTGTATCCCACATGAAATGCCATAACTTTTACTATGCTTTTGATCTCTTAGTCTATGTTAATGGTGATTTTACTTTATTGACAGGACATTCAGTCTCACCTTCTACACATCAGCAAAGCTCTGTAAAGTTCCAGTGGCTAGAGGTGAAATTGTTTCATAGGTATTTGAGTGTGTGAATAACAAACATAAAATTTACTTCAGAGTGTAGAAAGTCATATAGACTACCTTTTGTGCTTTTTCACCTTTTTGGAGCGTGACGGCAGTAGTGAAGAACTTGGGAGCATCTGGACTTTGTCTTAACTCTGACTCAAGGCCACGCACATCTCGGGTGTTACAACACTGCGGAAAGGTTTTGTGGTTTCTGTGCCAATACGAACATATGGTCTGCTTTGTGTAGTTGAGTTTCTAGACTGAAGTACACCATAAGTGCTTAATTGTTCAGACCCTCTTCTGGTCTCAGTTTCAACTCAGGTCATGGCCTGGACTTGAACTAAAATTAGCTGGTCTTGACTACAACACTACTTGACAGACACTGGACATTGTATTTGTTCATTGTACTGAAACAAACAGCATAAACATTGTTCCCATTCTGACTCTTTTTTTGTTTCAATGAAGTAAGCCATATAGGGTTGTAATGATGTGAGGGTTGTTCATTTGTTGTTCATTATCCTCACTATTCATTTGACACGTCTCCAGCCCCTCATGGATGTATTTCAGGTAGCTGTCTTTCTAAATTTAGCTTCAACCATAGATGTTGAGGTCACTGTCTGTGTTGTGGGTCACAGATTCAGTGGTTTCCTGCTGGAGGTGGTGGCCTGTCCCTACATGTCTGCAGGCAGGATGTTCTCTTAGACCTCTGCTGTGATCTCTTTGCCCCAGGGCTCAACATTTGGTTGTCACCCCAAGCATCCAGCTCTTGCCTGGGGCTCTATGTTGGTCTTTCAATTGAGCACTGAAGCCCTATAACCCTACAGGGCCCTGTTAGGACTGTGGGGCTTAGCCTCATGACTTATTTACAAAGACACAGATCAGGACATGTTGCTCCTTTGGTTCTGGATCTTCAAAGCCAAGCATGTCTTATTTGGGTGTTACATACACAATCCTGAAAATATCAGTCTCCCCTATATGAAATTGCTTACTATCAAGTAGTTATAATACAATCACTATAAGCAAATTAAAGTTCATTTTCTGATGAACTACATTTACTTGTGTTACTTCTGACAACAGGATAAATGGATTTGGAATATTCTTGTGAGATTGGAAGGTCTTGTGGTGTGACAGCACAATGCGAAACGTCAGCAGACTTTTTTTTGCAGCTTTATATTGATTCCTTGTTGGATATCAATCTGTGTTGTTCATTCCATTCTTTGCTATTCTTGCTTACGTTTGTCTGCATTCACTGACCCTGGAGCTCAGGTAATTCTCCTTATCATGATCATGATTGCAGATCATAGGGAACCAAAGGTTCTGCACCACACCTCCAGTTCTCTCTACTCCTAGTGATGGCTGGAGATGAATGATAAGATATGTTAGATTGAACACTACAAATGTCTTGTCCACTCCTGGGTCTCAGTCGGTTGGAAAAAAGTGAGAAGAGCTTGATGAACTGGCTCCCTGCTGTGCATTGATCAATAATGGCGTGTTACACAAGCGTTGCTCAGCTCGTTTATGTTCAATACTCACTGACGAGGTGGCTGTGCTGCAGGTAATGAGCCTCACTTATGGATTGTCACATTCTCCCCAATCGAACAGAAAGCTTTCATTTCAAAGCCCTGGTCTGCTGAAGAACATGACTTTATTGCAATTTGCACCATTAACAACAACCGGCAACAGAAATGGAGGAGTGACCAGAGTGCATAATCTCTGTATTAGGAGTGAGCGATTATACTAAAATCTTGTTATATATGTAAGGAATAATTGACGAATGGCATTTGAATTAATAGAAGATAATGCAATCCAGAGGTGGTAATGTGGTCACGATGTGTCACAAAGCGAATAACTGACCGGAGTCAATTATACTACGGTTATTGTAAGACATTCTTACATCCTTGAAACGCTCTTGCATGTAGGACCAATTTTTTACACATCTCATCCAACGCTTCCATTGCTAAATCTAAAATGTCATCTTAGACCATGTTTGAGGTTTGAGCCATTGATAGCAGACTAATGCAGTTAATAATGAGAGAGAGAGAGAGAGAGAGAGATTAAAAAACATGGAAATCATTCTACAAAATTATATAGACATGTAATGTGGTTTCAAGCATTCAACAGACCAGTGGTGTGTGTGTGTGTGTGTAAACATACACGTTAGTCCCTTACTGATTTTAATTTACATGAAATGAATGACATAATTAATTAATAAATAATTGTACTTACCAGCATAATCCACTACATTACACATTTTGTTTTAGTAATATAATCAGATTACTTTTTGATTACTTTTAGATTACTTTTGACCTAACTTGTTTATCACATAAATTTAAATAGGATAATTATTGTCACGGAGGCTGGACAAGAAATGCAAGGTTCGAGATAAGTCCCCTTGTAGCGTGACGGAATACTCAAACGCGGATGTGCACGAGTGAGCAGGTAAATCACGCAGTTGTTCTGAGAACGCTCCGATAAGGAGTAGAGATTTCCACCAAGAAATCCGCGTTCTCACACGCACACAGACAGGAAGATAAGCGCTCCGAAGAGCAGAGAGATTACTCTTGATGAACTCAATGTCTGGTGCAAAACAACACCTGCTTCCTGCTTAAATACCTGCGTGAAGTTACTTCCGGGTCCTCGTGACCTCACGTGATCTGGTACGTGTGACAGTACCCCCCCCTCCAGGACCGGCACCTGATGGTCCCGGAACGGAGGATCCCCGACGACGGTAGTCCTGGATGAGAGTGGGGTCCAGGATGAACCGCCCGGGAACCCAAAAATCGATGAGGTATTGGGTGCCACGGCCACGGGTTCGCGAGTCAAGGATCCGCCGGATGGTGTAAGCAGGACCACCGTCGATGATCCGGATCGGGGGGGAGCAGTGACCTGGGGAGACAGAGGGGAGAAGAAGACATGTTTGAGTTGAGATTGATGAAATACAGGATGGATCCGGAGGGAAACAGGCAGCTGGAGCCGGAAGGTGACAGGGTTTAATCGGTGAGTGATCTTGTAGGGTCAGATGAAACGTGAGGTGAGTTTTTTAGAGTCCGTCTTCAGATTGATGTTGCGTGTGGAGAGATAAACCCTGTCACCAACGTGGAACAATCGTCCCGGAGGGTGCCGGCGGCGGTGTTGAGTGGTGTAGCGTTGGTTGGCTTTCTGAATGGCAGTCCTGGCGTGATTCCAGAGCCGCCGGCACCGGCGGACCAACTGTTGGGCGGACGGGACGTCAACCTCCGGTTCTTGATGTTCGAACACCGGAGGTTGGTACCCGTAGCATACCTCGAATGGGCTTAGATTAGTGGCCGAAGATGTGTGTAAGTTGTTGGATAGCTCGGCCCAGACGAGGTAGCGCGCCCAGGAGCGCTGATGTTCACCCGCAAAGCATCGAAGGAAGCGCTCCAGTTGTTGGTTGGCCCGCTCCGTCTGGCCGTTCGTCTGAGGATGGTGACCGGACGATAAGCTGGAGGTGGTGCCGACCAGACGGCAGAAGGCCTGCCAGAACTTGGCCGTGAACTGGGGCCCTCTGTCCGAGACGATGTCCTTGGGAAACCCATGCAAGCGGACTGCGTGCTCGAGTATCAGCTCTGCGGTGGTCTTGGCAGAGGGGAGTCCGGTGAGAGCCACCAGGTGCACAGCCTTCGAGAAACGATCCACAATGGTCAGGATGGTGTTCTTGCCTTGCGAGTCAGGGAGTCCAGTGACGAAATCGACTGAGATGTGACTCCAGGGGCGTTTGGGGATGGGGAGGGGCTGCAGCTCGCCGGTAGATGGTGAGTTGGAGGTCTTGGAGCGAGCACAGATGTTACATGCCTGGACGTACTCCTGTACGTCTCTCCTCAATGTCCTCCACCAAAACGCCTGGTCGATAAACGAGATGGTTCTCTGGACCCCCTGATGACCTGCTAAAGTGGAATCGTGCCCCCACTGGAGAACTTCTCTGCGGAGGTGGTCAGGTACAAAGAGTCGCCCAGCAGGGGTCTCGGGTGGAGGAGGTTCCAGGCTGTGACTCTGGCGGACTCTCCCACTGGAGAGGAGCCAAGATGATGTGAGGAGGCAGGACAGGCGCAGGCTCCGAGGAGGTGGTGTCGCGCTGATGTTGGCGGGAGATGGCGTCTGCTTTGGTATTCTTCGAGCCGGGCCGATAGGAGAGGTGGAAATGGAAGTGCTCGAAGAATAAGGCCCACCGTGCCTGCCTGGGGTTAAGCTGTTTGGTCTGGCGGATGACGGTGAGATTCTGGTGGCCGGTCCAGACGGTGAATGGGTCGCTGCTGCCCTGGAGCCAGTGACGCCATTCTTCCAGAGCCCACTTGATGGCCAACAGTTCACGGTCCCCTACCCCGTAACGCTGCTGTGTGGGATTGAATTTCCTCGAGAAAAAACTACAAGGGTGTAGTTTCTCGTCTGGACCGCGTTGAGAAAGGACCGCCCCTACGCCCACATCGGAAGCATCCACTTCAACAACGAATGGTTTAGTCGGGTTGGGATGGAGGAGAACCGGAGCGGTGGTAAACAGGTGACACAACTTCTTGAATGCTTGGATGGCTTCGGGTGTGAGTTGGAATTCTCCGCGTGATGGCTTGGTGAGAGCAGTCAGAGGTGCTGCAGTTGCGCTGAAGCCCTGGATGAATCGCCGGTAGAAGTTGGCGAACCCCAGAAAACGTTGCAGCTGTTTGAGCGACGTGGGTAGGGGCCACGAGCGCACAGCCTCCAGCTTCTGGGGATCCATGGCCACACCCTGAGAAGATATTACGAAGCCAAGGAATGTGGTGGAGTGCTGGTGAAAGGCACATTTCTCCAACTTACAGTACAACTGATGGGCCAGCAACCTCCGAAGGACTGCTCGGACATGCTGGGTGTGCTCCTCGAGGGTCTTCGAATATATAAGGATGTCATCCAAATAGGCGTAGCACCACCTACCCAGCATGTCCCGGAGAACGTCATTGATGAATTGCTGAAATACAGATGGACTGTTGCACAGACCAAACGGCATAACCAGGGTCTCGTAGTGACCAGTGGGGGTTATGAAGGCCGTCTTCCACTCATCACCCTCCCTGATGCGGACCAAGTTGTAAGCGCTCCGTAAGTCCAGTTTCGTGAAGAAACGGGCACCAGAGAGGGCGTCCAGGGCGGTGTTGGTGAGTGGGAGTGGATGACGATTCTTGATGGTAATCTGGTTGAGTCCCCAATAGTCAACACAGGGACGGAGACTCCCGTCCTTCTTCTTCACGAAGAAGAAGCCCGCGGCCGCCGGGGAGCTGGAAGGACGGACTGTGCCGGCCCGAAGTCCTTCAGCCACGTACTCCTCCATCGCCTGATGTTCGGCGGCAGACAGGGAGTACAGATGGCCGCGGGGAGGTACCGCGCCCGGCACGAGGTCAATAGCCAGGTCGTAGGGCCGATGAGGTGGTAGGAGAGCGGCACGTCTTTTGCTGAAAACCTCGGCCAGGTCGCGATACGGGACGGGGATGCTCTCCAGGTTGACATCGGGAACCTCGGACCCCCCTGAACACGTCCCAGCCTTCGCCTGGAGACAGAGCTCCTGACAGGTCGCCCCCCAGTGGACAATGCAATTAGTGGTCCATGAGATGAAGGGGTCGTGCGTGATGAGCCATGGGTGTCCTAGGATGATGGGAGGTGAGGTGATCTTGGTGATGTAGAGGTGTATCTTCTCTGAGTGGTTTTCGATTTGTAGGTGAATTTCTTTGGTGCGTTGAGTGACAGGGCTGAAGTTGAGGGGGCGACCGTCGATGGCAGTGATCTTTAAAGGCTGGGATAACACCTCAGTCTCAATCCCCAATTGGGCAGCATAAGCCTGATCGATAAAATTCCCAGCCGCACCCGAGTCAACAAATGCGGTGGTCACGATCCGTCGGTGGCCCATGAGGATTGATACCTGAAGGAGCAGCCGGGAAACAGTGGGATAGGATTTGATGGTAGCGGAACCAGATGAAGACCTCCCCCTCTTCACCTGGTCTGGCCGTTTCCCGGACGCAAAGGGCAGATTGCACGATGGTGATCTGGGGGCGCAATAGGCACATAGACCTTCGCGGTAGCGTCTAGCCCTTTCCGCTGCCGTCAGGGAGGTGCATCCAATCTGCATGGGTTCCCCGGCTCCTGATGAGTGGGCCTCTGGAGCGGCCGGTGGAGGTGGAGATGGCGCAGCGACAGCGTGAGTGAGGGGTTGATCCAGATGGCGGTGACGGAGGGTGGAGCCTGTGGAGAGAGGAGAAAAACGTTTAGTAGGGTGACTCATGCGTTGATCCACCCGGAGGGCGAGCTGGATCATGCCCTCCAGGGTGGCCGGCAGCTCACGCACAGCCAGTTCGTCTTTCAGACGGTTGGACAGTCCTTCGTAAAAGGCTGTGCGGAGCGCCGCGTCACTCCATTGAGTCTGAACAGCGAGAGTACGGAAGTCCATGGTGTATTTGCTGACGCTGCGCTCGCCCTGCCTCAGGTGGTACAAACGGGAATCCACCTCCACTTCGCTCTCAGGGTGTTGGAAGGCGGCCCTGAGCTGGGTGGTGAGCTCGGGATACGAGTGGGCGGCAATCCCGTCAGCCTTCAGGACCGCCGCAGCCCACTCTGCTGCCTGCCCGGTGAGAAGTGAGATGAGAAGGGCAATCCTGCTGCGGTCGGATGGGTATCGTGTAGGCTGAAACTCAAACAAAAGTGACAAGTTGGTTAGAAACACATCGCACCGGGTTCCGGATCCATCCCATTTATCCGGAAGTGCGATCTTGGGTTGAAGGGCAGGACGGACTGGCTCTGCGGGGGCAATCTGTGCAGCAGCCAGGTCGTCATAATCCGCTTGCAGGGCGGTGAGGTCGGACTGAAGAACCCCGCACTCCGCCCAAAGACCCGCGGTTTCGGTACGCAGCGCGTTGACCTCCGCACGAAGCACCACCAGCTCCTGCCTCAGATTCATGATTTCCCCCGACTGCTGCTGGATCACACCCCACAATTGTTCCAGGTCCGTCGGGACCATTTCGGGACCAGACATTCTGTCACGGAGGCTGGACAAGAAATGCAAGGTTCGAGATAAGTCCCCTTGTAGCGTGACGGAATACTCAAACACGAATGTGCACGAGTGAGCAGGTAAATCACGCAGTTGTTCTGGGAACGCTCCGATAAGGAGTAGAGATTTCCACCAAGAAATCCGCGTTCTCACACGCACACAGACAGGTAGATAAGCGCTCCGAAGAGCAGAGAGATTACTCACGTGAGTTGGGTTGACGATGGGACCTGACGTGGAGTCGAGCATGAACTCAATGTCTGGTGCAAAACAACACCTGCTTCCTGCTTAAATACCTGCGTGAAGTTACTTCCGGGTCCTCGTGACCTCACGTGATCTGGTACGTGTGACAATTATGTACACCACATTGATATAAAAGTACAAAGAGAGATAAAATAAAATAATATATATATGTTCTCTCTCTCTCCTTTTTTTTCACTCTCTCTTTCTTTCTTTGTTTCTCTCTATATATTTCAATTGTTATTAACAATATGGAGTACATTAAATTGTGGTTTGTGAAGGAATGGCAGGGGGTTTGTGAGTTTAATGAAAAGCTGTTTAATGAAAAACAATTAAAGAAATCATAAAAATGTAAAATTGTTACATTGAATAGAATTGTTAAATTAACATTAATACATTTTAAATAACAATAATCAAAATAAAACTTACTCAAAAAGATGATTTTTTTATTTGTTTACCTGCATAACCAAAATAAGAAAACACTTAACTTTGAAATCATTTTTCATTCACTAAATTGAAATCATTTTTGCAAATACAGTGGTCAGTTGCTGTGTGGCCGCTCTGTTTTCTGTGTATATTCATTTGTAATTAATATATTGATAATAATATATTAATATGTAATTACAAATATTACACACACACACACACACTAGGTAGCTTGTGATAATCAACCTTATATACTGTTGCACAAAACATATCCAGATTTGGGGTGAATATCAGAATCAGGCAGAGAGATTTGTTGACAGTGGCAGTAAACCAAACTCACACTGTGTTTCCCCCGTTTACTGTTAATCTTCCTTTTAGACCAGCTCCCCAGTTACACGATCTTAACAAGTCACTACTTCCTGCCATCTACACCTTTAAGGTCATTTGAGATTCATAAACGTGTCTTTCATCTGGCTAAGAGAGAAACAACAGGGAATGCACTTAGACCAGTGAGAGGTGAGAGTGGCTGGTTTGAAATTGCCCTGCCTTATTTTTGAGATGCATCATAAAGCATGGATTCCTTCTTTAATGGCAAATAAACTGGGATCTTATTTTTCAGTTTAAAGGAATAAATTTGTGTTTTTTAAGTCAGCTGCCGCAGTGATTTTTAGCAAATGGCTCCTGATGCCCTCCCAGCCTCCTCCATAGGGTATTGCCAGGCAATTGCAACCTGCCAGACATCTCAGAACAATGCTTTGAGAGCTAAGAGAGCACAGCAGGAATGCATTTAGAGCTGTGCAGGCTGGGGAATTGGGGGCTTCTTCTCTCCTCCTCTTTTTCTTTATTTCTCTTTCTTTTTCGTACTCGCTCTCTGATGCCGGTCGATGATGAATTCCAAATCAGCCTCTGTGAAGTGTGAAATTTCAGTATTATGTTTCACGTACATGGACGATCGAAGCTTGTTTTGTCTGATGCAAGCAACAGCCAGCGTAAAAACCCATTGTTCTCACACACAGAAGGACTATCATCTGGCATGTAAATGTCACTCATCACAGAAATCTGTCCTGCTGGAATGTTATTAATGTCTCCATAAAAGCAAAGAGCTTATGTTAAATAATAATCAAATCCTTATTATACTAACACTACAGGAATGTAATAGTTGACAATATCTGATAAAGCAGATTTGACCCTGTTATACCTTAGAATTGGGAATCATTCCAACTAGTGTCTTGAACCTATGACCTTGGTGTTGCTAGCACCCTGCTCTAATACTTAAGCTGTTATTCTTAATGTAAGAGAGTCATCATTTAAACCCTATTATTCAGTCTCGCTCAAGTAATCTCCTACACTTAGAGATTTCCCATCACTCAGAATGTCTTACCAGTGATTCTGCTGTGAGTTAGTATTGACACAGGCTGTAGAAAAGCCTGATACTGCAGTACTATCAAAGTCATTTGTCTTTCAGAGCAGGTAATCACAGGAAGTGTTACACTTAGAGTTAGTCCTGCTGATGAGAAGCTTCCAAGTTGAATAAAAAGTAGGAAAACATGGGCAGTCTCACATTTACACCCCCCCCCCCTTTCACTCAGTGTGATGAAAGAACATTTAAAACTGTGCT